>NW_024723430.1:432500-727500 GCF_018991925.1 Homarus americanus
AATTATACAGAGAAGCCTTTTCTCCAGCTACAAACATGCTCAAACTGACACAGTCACTTACCAAATCAAAAATATTAGGGCGGGCTTGGTTACCAATATGGAGAAGATCTTTGAAGCCCTCAGTTATTGCTAAGGCCATCCTCTCCCCCTTTCGTTCCAAAAGTGCATTTGTGGCAACAGTCGTGCCCATACGTATCCACCCAATATTGTTTGTTTCTAAGAGTGAGGTTCGAGGAATACTTTTTCCAGTCTCCTGAAAAAGAAATTAAAGCATAATGTTAAAAAAGTTAAACACGTACAAATATTACCGATTCTTTTTACCAGATGATATTGTACTTTATCAACTACTGCAGTTAATGTTTGAAGGCTATAAGTATATGTTATGCTACTGGTGCACTAATAGCTGTAGCTGCCTGTTAGAGCCTGGCCGGATAGTCTAGAGGTGGCTTCAAACATCAATGACCTCAGATAAAAACTGGGCAAAAATCTGCAGCATCAAAATTACATACTATATATTGTAGGTCAAAAAGGGAAGAAGAGTCAAGAGAAGGGAAAACTTTTCAAGAAAATTATATTACATGAAAATATCATGCTACTTGGTTCTGTTAGAAGCAAGTGCATGCCCAGTACCTGCCAAGATCATAAGAACGTGAGAATAGAGGAAACTGTAGCAGGCCTATTTGCCCATACTGGGCAGTCCCATTTACACCCATCCCCTATTGCTCATATATCCATCCAACCTATGTTTGAAGCTATCCAGTGCAAACAGTGCATAAAAGAGAGCCAGTACATGACTAGTACTTGCCAACAGTGAGTGACAGAGACGTGACCGATCGCCCAAGCGGCTAACAAGCCGATCAGTGGTGAAGAGGATAAAAGTAAGTAAAGTAAGAGAGAGACACCAAAACAAATATAATGGGGCACCGGTGCCCAGTATACATGTTCTTGTTTTACCCAGCGTCGTAGATTACAGTTTTATCATTATTTCGTTATCATTACCATGCCTAGTACCATTATTGTACAAGTTTTATATCATGCAACCTTACAAATATGCATGAAGAATATTTGGATTTTTTTTTTTTATTAGGCACCCCCCTACATCCTTGTGTAAGGTGAACCACAGAAGCGTTTACAGCGCCCAACATGGAAGCATGCCAAGTTCATGCTTGCCTTATGTCCGATGAGTTAAGGGCGTAGAAGCCTGAAGAGTCAATAGTTTTATGTCTAAGCAAGTTAATGGAAGCTCCAACAACTTGTCCCTGAATACGAAATCGCAACTTTCGATTTACAGCAGGTACCTACTTTGCTGCTAGGTAACAGGGACCAAGGGGACTAGGAAGAGTGTCCAAACAACTTCCGCCGGCCCAGGAATCGAACCCGTGGCATCTTACTTGCGAGGCAAGAGCGGTACCTCTCCACCAGCGCCCCCCAATATTTGAATTGTGCCTCCCAAGTCATTTTTGAGCTGTCTGAAGTTACCCCCAAGTCGAAGAAAATTTTCACATACCTTTAATCGTCACATTTTTAGGTATACAAGATACGGTATTATTGCGTTTACACACCGTTCATTCCTACCACTAATCTATTATCATATTTGAATAAGACGTCTAATTATAAGATAATTTTCATCTATTACATTACCGGTGGAAATATACAATAACAGAGATAGCGTTTCCAAAAAAATTTATATTTTCATCCATTAACCTCCAGCCATTATCGTCTGCCTCTCACCCAACACTGCGTGTCTCTCGCGTCTCCTTCATAAATCATCACGCTCATGTGTTTCCGCACACATCACGTGGCCAATCAAAAGCGTTTTTGCTTTTGGAACCAATTAAAATTAAATTCAAGTTCAGTTCCGACCATGGAAGTCTGCGATGGATGTCACTTAAAGTATATGGAGCTGATTGCGAGTTTTTGGAAAAAATGTAGAAACTGTAGCATTTTTTCGATCGCATGGTGTTCTTCAGTAAAGTGTACTAAGAGCAAGACTGAATGTAAATATCGCAAAGACCAACATATGTGGCGTTGTGTAAGAATCCCAGAATGCAACGACGAACAAGAACCAGGCCAATAAGGTAAGAAATAGGTGATTCCATCATCTGGTGAGTCAGTTAGGTTAGGTTTTTGTTTTTCTAGTGTTTTTTGGTGTATTCTTTAGTCGGTTAGCCACTTTTTTTCGGAAAACGTCAAACAAACAAAAAAACCCGGCTAATTTCCGCCAAAAATGAAGGTCATATTTGGTCTAAACACACACAAATACACTAGAGAAACATATTTTTTACTTGCTAAAAGTGAATGGTGTGACAATGCAAATTTACCCAAGATACATCAAGCAACCCAGATTGTTTCTAATATTTTACCCCACATTTTCCCTCTGAACAAGTATACTGTTGGTAATCTTATCGGTTAAAATACTCAAAAAATATACATTTCCGACATAGACGCTATAGAAGAAAAGTATCTTAGAATTATCTTAACTACTTATTCCAAACTAAAATCCAAAAATTCATTACACAACAGAAACGACAATAATTAATACATTTTATAGGGTCCAATGAACTACCCTAGTTGTTGTTAGTTGTTATAGAGTAGTTACCTCTTGTATAACCCGTCGTATGCCCTCAGTGGGAGCATCCTCATAGTTGTTGGGGTCGACGGATAGTAACTTCAAGACTCTCACTGATCCTCCAGGACAACGAGCATACACATCAGTGAATGTACCTCCACGATCTATGGCGAAACAGAATTTGTCTTCCATCGCTATAAATTTATGTTACTTCTTTTTAATGTTGGATAATGAGCTAAAACTGTGAGTCCCAGAGCACAGTAGAGTACCGGTACAGCTTCTGGGGGTTGGTTACCTAACAGCTGAGCTTCTCTTTATTTCAGTATTGTGTATTAGTGATTTTTTAATATATTGAACATTAATTTACAAACAGAAAGGAAATATATGCTATATATATCAGTAAATTGTATAAAATGTCTACATTTTTATTTATATATACTAAATTGGATATAATCAGATTTATCTCTTTAACATCACCAGGATAAAGAATAGTTTATATTGCTCTCCGGATTACTTTTATTTTTACTTTTACTTTTATCCTCTTCACCACTGATCGGCTCGTTAGCCGCTTGGGCGATCGGCCAGGTCTCTGTTACACACTGTTGGCAAGTACTGGGCATGCACCGGCTCCTGAATGTACCTGAACCCGCTCCAGTCTTGGTCAAGACTGGTCTTGAAAGAGCTCACACTCGGTGCCGTCACAACACTCTCTGGTAGATTGTTCCAAGAGTTTACAACTCTCACTCCAAAAAAGTTTGCCCTCACAGTTTTCTGGACTTGCGGCTTCTTCAATCTTGAGCTGTGACCCCTTGTGTGGCGAGCGTCCGCCAGCTCCAAGTAAGGACACTCAACTGAGTAGTGCCCCCTGAGATGCTTATACACCTCAACTAGGTCCCCCTTGCCCGTCTGTAGTATAAGCTAGGCAAGTTCAGGCGCTCCAATCTCTCAGGGTAGCTGAGGTGCCGAAGTGCAGGCACCAGTCTGGTGGCCCTCCTTTGAACATTTTCAACCAACTGACAGTCCCTAGCATATCTCGGGGACCTGATGGGGTGACAGTACTCTAGATGGGGAAGCACTTCACTCCTGAAGATCGTTACGAGGGACGGACCGTCTAGATATCTGAACGACCTTCTTATAAGACCCAATAATTTATTTGCCTGATTTACCTTCTTCTCACAATGGCCCGAGAACTTCAGCTCATTGTCAACATACACACCTAGGTCCTTCTCACACACAGTCTCAACTAGTGCATTTTCTTCATCCCGTTGGGACATATGATACGCCTCCTTACCGTTGGTACGCCCCAGGTGCATCCTCTTACACTTCGTGACATTGAATCTCAGCAGCCATTTCTTCGACCATTCCTGGAGCCCACAGAGGTCCTTCTGCAGCTCTTCACAGTCCGCTTGGTTCTTAATTTCCCGAAATAACTTGCCATCATCGGCAAACATTTGTATTGAGGAGTGTACAACGTCAGGCATGTCATTTATGAAACAAACAAACAACAGCGGGCCCAATACACTGCCCTGTGGTACCCCACTTGTTACAGGTACAGATGACGATTTCGTGCCATTAATCACCACACACTGCTTGCGGTCATGTAGAAAGTCTTCTATCCACGCTTGGACATTTCCCCGAATTCCGTATCCTTCCAGTTTGATTTTTAGCCTTTCGTGGGGTACACTGTCGAAAGCCTTGGCAAAATCTAGGTAAATATTGTCGATATTACCCCCCCGTTCCAGAATATGGGTCCAAATATCCAATACCTTGAGCAATTGTGTTAAGCAAGAGCGCCCCGGCATAAAACAGTGTTGGCAATCTTTTACAAGGTTGTTTCGTAGTAGATGTTCCATCGCGGCATCTCTGATAATACTCTCAAGTACTTTACATATTATGCTGGTCAGGCTCACCGGTCTATAGTTGTTCGTGGAGTGACTATCGCCCTTCTTGAAGATAGGACTCACATAAGCCACTTTCCATTCACTGGGGACCATTTGTTCATCCAGGCATTTACAAAACAGGATCTTCAGGGGCTCTGCAAGCTCGTTGCACAGCTCTCTTAGCAATCTAGGATGCACCATGTCAGGTCCGGGACTCTTATGGACCTTTAGCCTGGTGAAGAGGATAAAAGTAAAAAGGTAATTAAAAGTGATCAAGTCCCAGGTTGCTGATCTGACTTTCTGCCTCATTTACACACAATTGCAGGGTCTCAATTGTTTCTCTTACTATTGACAAAACATCATACCTATTTTATACCATTTGTCACTCTTTTATTTTATTTTTGTATTTATTATTTATTTATTTATTTATTTATTTATTATTATTATTATTATTATTATTATTATTATTATTATTATTATTATTATTATTATTATTATTATTATTATTATTATTATTATTATTATTATTATTATTATTATTATCATTATTTTTATTATTATTATTATTATTATTATTATTATTATTATTATTATTATTATTATTATTATTATTATTATTATTATTATTATTACATTTTCGCCCCCGAGGCCCCGATGTGGGTCAGTGACCTGTGCCCGGGTGAACTAATCTCAATAAAAAAAAGGACTTTTTTGTGGTCATTATGACTCCAAAGCTATAATAATAAGCAAAGTTATCCAACTGCATGTATTTTTTGAGTTCCAATTTGGAAATAAACAACGTACGAAGCTTTATGAACACAAGTCTGGTTTAGCTATACAGAAGAGCCCAGCCCAGACGGCAGCACATCTGGTCTGAAGGCGAAAGGTTAAGAACAAGGGAGGGGGGGATACTGGTATATTATCCTTGGGGTGGGGGGCATGTTGTGAGTGGTTCTGACAGTGGTGCTGGAATGTACACGTTAATGGACACACACACACACACACACACACACACACACACACACACACACACACACACACATCCTTGACCACCGTAGGGTCGAGATCTATTCAGGCGCTGCTCCTGCTGAGCAGCTGCCCCCCCTTGGCCAATGTTCGGCCCATTCCCAAGTCCCTCTTCCCGACCCATCCTCACCACTGAGATATCAACATAATCAAAAGTGACAATTTCGTTTCGGAAAGAAGTGGGACCAGTGTTGAACATTGATGCACAGTGCTTAAGCCAGTGAGTTCAGCACTAGACAGTACCAGTGAGAGCCGTGACCCACCAGTGGGATAGACACCCCTGGGAACTGACCGCAGTCTTCTGACCAGGAGGTGCTAATGAGTCCACCGTGGGAACAACAGAGGGCCGGCCGGCTATGTTCCTGACTACGAGATAACACAACACCACCCAGCAGGGCGAGGTACTATAACACCACCCCACACCACCCGGTGTCCCCATGACCACGTGAGGTGCCTTCATATCAACACCCGAGGACGAGTTACTGCACCACGTAAACACCACACCACCCAGTGTCTCCATGACCACGTGAGGTCCTTCATATCAACACCCGAGGACGAGTTACTACACCACGTGAACACCACACCACCTGGTGTCTCCATGACCAGCCCAGGCCCGGGCCATCAACTGTAAACTATAATAATTTGTATGTTCAATCATTGTTCCTTCTCCTTTCAGTAATGAAAGCTTTTCTTAAACGACCCACCCACCCAGCCTTTGGGCTGCCGACTTTTTCAATAAACCGTTAATTATTATTATTATTATTATTATTATTATTTTTATTATTATTATTATTATTATTATTATTATTATTATTATTATTATTATTATTATTATTATTATTACACACACACACACACACACACAACTGATATTTATGACAAATAGAGATAACATTTTGTTTTTATTGCTAAGACTTATGGAAATTTATTCACGCTTGGTAAAGTTGTCTCATTTTCCATTAAGTATATGATGACAACCAAACATCTAAATTGAGTTAGGTTAAGTTAGTCCTGTGTGTGTGTGTGTGTGTGTGTGTGTGTGTGTGTGTGTGCGTGTGTGTGTGTGTTGTAACTAATTTAGTAAGTTATATAATAACATGAATTATGAACACGTATGACATAATTAACAAATAAATAACATTTATGGATTTGGTAATCAGACAAAACAAACAATGAGTTGATAAAGTAAATTAATAGATATTTAAAATAAACTGCGAAATAAATCAAACTTAAGAAAAAGAGATGATAGTGTCAAACAAACAAAGGCTGAACAACTGGGCCAGCACAACACAAACTGAACTAACTGGAATCTACTTAGCTACAGACTACCTCAAAGAAAATGGAGGTGGGGTGATATTCTGTGACTCTCAAAGTGCTTTGAAATCAATAAACAGCCCGTCAGGCTCTATGTCTAAAGTTGTATGTGATATTAAAAGGAATGTGATAACTGCCAATGAGAACAACTCTCGGATCGAATTTGTGTAGATTCCGTCACCATGTTGGTATCATGACCGTGCTGATCGCCAATGAGGCATGTAAGAAAGAAAATGTTGACCGGCACCTTGGCCTGTCCAATGCTGTAATTAAAATCATTCAAGTCAGAATCATGAACTCTGATCTAGAAGAGGTGAGAAATGCAGAGAGACCTGACAGTTGTAGCATTAGTAAATATGACAAATTTTGTGACGAGAGGTACCGGTATGGCCAGCATAAGGACAGAACCAGACAATGTGATGTAGTCGTGGCCAGAATTAGACTTGGATACAGACACATCTGGCAGGATAGTAACGCTGTACCCATACCGGAACACTCAGCATGTAAACTTTGTGATAAACCTCTAAAGCATACACTTGAACACTATATTATTGAATGTGACACTGTCAAAGATTTCAGGCCACCTGACTTATTGTATCTTGAACTATGTAATTACTTCATTGAATCAGGTGTGCTTGAGGACATTCTTGCTGTTTATCCCAAATTTGCTAGCCCACACTGATTAGTCTTCAATTAGAATATGACTCCAATGTATGTGAACCACTGACCTATATATACTGCTAATGAATATGATGTATTTCCTTCTTTGTGTACGAACCTCTGTCCTGTATGGCAGTGAACAGTGGCATTACCCACATGAATCTGACCTATATATAGTGTCAATGAATATGATGCATTCTTTGTGTACGAACCTCTGTCCTGCATGGCAGTGAACAGTGGCATTACCCACTTGAATCTGACCTATATATAGTGTCAATGAATATGATGCATTCTTTGTGTACGAACCTCTGTCCTGTATGGCAGTGAAGAGTGACATTACCCACATGACTCTGACCGACGTATATGTATTGTATGTATGTGTGTATATGTGTATGTATGTGTGTATGTTTGTATGTGTATATATCTTGATAAAATCACACGGGAAAATGGAAACAACGGAGCACCTTAGCCTCTGAAGTTGTCTTGAATAAAGACGAAAGCTAAGGTGCTCCGTTGTTTCCATTTTCCCGTGTGATTTTATCAAGATTTATCTTATCCACGTTTTCATTGTGGATTTACATGAAATGTGTATATATATATATATATATATATATATATATATATATATATATATATATATATATATATATATATACATGTATATGTGTATGTATATGTGTATATGTATGTATATGTGTATGTGTGTGTGTACATATATGTATATGTACTGTCAATGAATATGATGCATCTCTTTGTGTACGAACCTCTGTCCTGCATGGCAGTGAACAGTGACATTACCCATATGAATCTGACCTCTATACATTTATAGCTGTTAATGAATATGATGTATTTCTTTGTGTATGAACCTCTGTCCTGCGTGGCAGTGAACAGTGACATTACCCATATGAATCTGACCTCTATACATTTATAGCTGTTAATGAATATGATATATTTCTTTGTGTATTAACCTCTGTCCTGCGTGGCAGTGAGAAGTGATACCACCCTCAGTGTCAAGACCTGACTGAATTACTCAGAATAGGCAAACTGTACTACAGGCTATGCCAATAAATTTGTTAAACTAAAAAAACTAGACTTAACAATTGAATTATCAAATAAACGAAACTCGATAATAAAAAGTACTAATTTATATTGATGAATATAATGACAAATTTATCAACAAATAGAAGCAGTGAAATAACACCAAACACTTAGTTAACAAAGATTTAAGTAACATAAATGATAAATTGCAAAAATGAAAATAATCTATTGATATAGAAAAAATAACAAATGAATGAGTTAATAATGTGACTCATTAACAAATGCACTAAATAAATAATGTCACTAAATGAATTGGTGCTAGAATGAACTAAGTCATAAATAAAGACTATAAATACAGAACTGTTAACTCCTCGCTGAGTGTGGTAACAATGTACACATGAAAAAGTTGAAATTGTGTTACTAAAAGTACCAGGAACTGAAATAAATAAATAAATGAATGAATATATATATATATATATATATGTGGGGTATGCTATAACGAACGCAACTCCTACAACGAACGCGGATGAATACCGGACTACTTCGCCTGGCGCATGAATATTGTTGTACCGCGACCACAACAAGAGCGTCAGGCGCCATCTTTGTCTCATTGTGCACCAGTGTTATTGTTGAAATTTCGTCTTTTGATGTGGAAATTCGCGTTATTTGTATAAGTATTTTGTTATACAAGTATACAATTGTAACAATGAGTCGTCCAAAGCGAGTGAGAAAGCTAATAACCCTTGAAACTAAGAAAGAAATTATAAAGAAACGTGAGAATGGAAGAAGCATTGCGAAACTTAGTGATGTATGGGATGACTAAATCGACTATATGTACGATTTTGAAGAATAAAGAGGAGTTAAAAACTGTGCAAGTGGCTAAGGGAATCTTTAGACTTAGCAAAGCAAAGTGTAATGTGATTGAAGAGATGGAAAATTTACTCTTAGTGTGGATAAAGGAGAAAGAACTGGCAGGTGGTAACATTAGTGAAGTGAGAAGACCAGACAATTGTTTGAGGACCTTAAAGCCAAGACTCCCAGTGATAGTGATGTGCCAGTGTTTAGGGGTACCTGCATGCTGAACAACACTAAGGTAAGATAAAGTACCGTATTTTTTACATTTTCCACAGAATTTTTTCAGTGTTAAGCGGTTGTATTTGGGGGCCTGGAACAGATTAATCCTATACGAACGAGGTTCTGGAACCAATTACGTTCGTTAAAGCATACCCCACTGTATATATATATATATATATATATATATATATATATATATATATATATATATATATATATATATATATATATATATATATATATATATATACCAAAAATGGTTCAATTGAAAATTCAAGTACATTTTTATTTATATATGAAATGTGTGTTTTGAAAGAAGATGTTTGAGAGACTATAAATATTATAAATACAGAATATCTACATGTGTGAGGAAAAAGCTCCTACACTGACAGCACAATAATGTGACTGAGCATCGCTTACTGGTATCAACCCAAGGAGAGAGAGAGAGAGAGAGAGAGAGAGAGAGAGAGAGAGAGAGAGAGAGAGAGAGAGAGTTAGTTAGTTTGTAAAATAAATCAAACAAATAGAAACATGTTTATACAGATACAGTGAAAAGAGCAAAGAGAGAGAGACTTACTTAGATGGTACTGTATAAGACAAGACTGGTGTGTGGCCAGAGAAGCCACACACACTATTGAGATAACATTGTCTGGTCAAATGGTCCCGAGTCTAGTAGACCTCATTTCTAATGTGTCTTAAAAGGCTCCGCTGTAATAGCCATTCATCGTTTTGGTTCAGTGAGGTGAGCTTAGGCCATATTATGGACTGTAGCTAATAGAACAGGGCCCATTAAGAATGTTTTTTTTAAATTGGGCTCATTTGGACTTATGGCTATTAGAACTGTGATCCGTTTGGTGTGCAACCGCTTGAAATCACCATTGAAAACATAAGAGCATAAGGCAGGCAAGAAGAATGTGGAGATGGTAGAGAGGGAGGAGTGTGGGGAAGGAGATGAGTAATGGAGGAGAAGGAGAAGGGGGAGGGGAGTGGAGGAGAGGGAGTAAGAGTGAAGGGGGGGAGTGGATGGGTAGGAGGGGAAGAAAGAAGGAGATAGGGTTGGAGATGGGAAAAGAAAGGAATGATGAGAGGAGGGAAGGAGTGACGAAGGCGGAGAGAAGGAGTGACGAAGGGAGGGGAGAGAATGAGTGACGAGGGGAAGGGAGAGAAGAAGTGACGAGGGGAGGGGAGAGAAAGAATGATGGGGAAGGTGGAGAGAAGGAGTGTTGAGGGGAGGCCAGGGGCTAAGAGGGGAAGGGAGGGATGGATGACTGGGCAGGGGAGGGACGGGGGGCAGCTGAGGGCACTCAGTGAGTGGTGGGCAGCGTGGCACAGTGTCAGTGTAGTGTGTGGTAGTTGGGGTGGTGAGGGGAGCTCACACGAGACTGCACTGTTGGCTGTGTGGTGTAGCCCCGCGTAATATGTTGTTATGCTCAACCTTGTATGATAAACACAACTTCATCTGTGATTGTTACTTGTGTTCACGAGGATCATGTTGATGTCGTCATATTGTTTTGTAGTGGCGTGAAGTTATACAGAGAAAAACTTACTGCAAGTGATGTAAAATAGTGGAAGTTATAGTGACAGTGAGTGATACCAGAAGCGTTCCCAGTATATGAAATACCAAATAAATGTGAATGAATGGCTAGAGGGATGCGGGTAGGTGGAGGATGATGGAATAAAGACCAAAGTAATGCTCTTGATTTGCAATGCAGGTGTCCCTGTGATGTGTTGGTCGACATAAGTGACTGTAGCGAGAGTCAAGAGGAAGAGGAACCTTTGATTGAGGCTTTCTTCACTACTTTGTTCCACATTCATCAGTAAGTTGTGTTATACACTGTCCACTTCTCCCTCATCTTGTCCCCTGGGTGTGTGCAAGTCTTCATATTCTCCTAAACGAGTGCCACGTTTAATCTCATCCTTTTTCTTGTGACATGTAGGGATTGTCGTAAGTCGCTATTTACTACATTATCAGTTAAATGTAGTCAAATTTTACTTGATGTTTGGTGTGTGTGTTGTGTTGTACACCTGGAGGACAGGAGAGATAGCTATTGATTCAGTAAAATCGTCATCCAAACTTATATTGATTCACTATGTAAGTAGCATAGACGGCAGTTATACAAGTAATTATAGTGAGTGCAGGTATACACACAGTGGTAAACAATAAACTGGTTCTCAGCAAGGATAGCCCAACAAAGCCGCCATGTGTTGCATTTTCTTCGTAATTGTATGTAAGAAGTGCCTAACTGAATGACTTATGTTAAATTTTTTTTCTCAAAATTTTATACACAGTGAATAACAAATGTGTTCTGTATGTGTAACACATATATTTTTGTAACTCTAAATTAAAAACAAACCCGTTGCCAGTTTTACAATATATTGTATATGACCTAAACAAAAATGAATAAACTGAAAAATGTTACTCGTGAGTAATTGTGATTGAGAGGAGTGTGGTCAGGTGTGGTCAGAAGGTGTGGCGGGAACTCTGGCAAGGGATCACGTTACCCTAAGTCACGCTCCTTAATGCATATACTGTATGTCAGGGTGGACAAGCTGACACGTACTCACCCCCCCACACACACACACCACTAAACAGTGACTCAGCTGCCTCCTGAATTGGATGATCTCATGACAAATAAAATTAAACTGTAGTGAAATAAGGAAGGAGGTATTTCAGTGAAACCTTATCTAGAGTTCATGGCTGTTTTATGTCCACAGCTCGATTGCCATACTGTACATACATAGATCCTTCCTTGACATACATACATATAACCTTTCTTGACATACATACATAGAGCCTTCCTTGACATACATACATAGAGCCTTCCTTGACATACATACATAGAGCCTTCCTTGACATACATACATAGGACCTTCCTTGACATACATACATAGAGCCTTCCTTGACATACATACATAGAGCCTTCCTTGACATACATACATAGAGCCTTCCTTGACAAGACGTGCATGAGAGTGAATGATATAAGAGTGTAAGTTGCTTAACATTATAGTTAACCTGTACCATACATGTAAACACTCGCAACATTACTACATAAATATAAGTTCAATGAATTTTATTGATGATTACAGATAATTTCTAATTTATTATGGGTAAAGTTGGAGAAGGAGGTCGTTATGGAATTAGTCTGTTGTGTAATATATGTAATTATTTCCATGGTTATAGAAATCCAAAGAACCAAATGTTTCGTTGTCGCAGTGAGTCTATTGAATAACCACACACACACACACACACTGTAGTTACTATAGAGCCTTAACACCGCTCATCCACTATGCTAGACAGCCATTACTGGTGTGTGGCAGGAGAGAAGCCTCTAAAAGACTGGCTCATGCCCTGTAAATTATCACTGAGTCACCAATTTGTCTGACAGGAATATTAATCTGTAATCTAACTGTGGCGCATCAGAGCTTAACTTTCAGGTTACTGATCTAATTGCCAATTTAACTTTGGTAAAAAAAAATATAGCAATGGGACTCAAGACAGGCGTTCAGGTGACTGTCGTAAGGCCATGGGTGACTGTTGATAGTAGTAATTGGCTGAGAGTGACTGTTGATAGTAGTAACTGGATAATTTGACTGTTGGGAATAATAAGAATAATAACTGGCTGATGTGACGGTGAGAGTGACTGCTGAGAATAGCAACTGGCTGATGTGACTGTTGATATTAATAACTGGTTGATGTGAAGCTGAGAGTAACTGGTGAGAACGGTATGTAGAGTGTGAGACTGATATTGACTGGTAATGGTAAAGGTGATGGGAGTGACTGTGGTTTAGCTGAGTGACTGGTGATAACATTAACTGGTTATTCTAAATAGTGATACAATAAACTTGAGATTAAACTGAAACTTATAATTATTATTATTTTTTAGTTATAATAAAGGCTCAGCACACTTTTGACGCCATTATGGTCAGTATCTTTGGTTAAGTGGATTAAATTACTGATGATTTTAAGTGTTCAGGTGGAAAGATAATTTTAATGGTTTAAGCTTCAGGGTCCCGGCTACCAGGTGTGTTTATGGAAACTCATTCATTTTGTTTTGGAAGACTAGACACTACACCTAACCTAACCTAACCTAACCTAACCTAACGACCATGTGGTTATTTAGGTTAAGTTAGGTTATGGAGTAGACCACAAAACTAACCAAACCAAATTTAAATAAAAACAAAGATCATGGAGGTAGATTTGATTTGGTTAGGTTAGGTTAGGTTAGGTTAGGTTTATGAAACATCTTATAGACCGATTATTTGTTTTAATACTAATATTCTCAAGCATCCTTAATTTTGTCCATTGCAACTCTATATGCAACTGAATATAGAAATTACTGTGTGTGTGTGTGTGTGTGTGTGTGTGTGTGTGTGTGTGTGTGTGTGTGTAATGCAACTCACTCCTAGTATAGACAGAATTATCGATGTAAGCATGAGAGTGAACTATAGGTAAATCCTCAAGTGGGTGTGGTAGGGAGTGGTGGTGGTGGTGGTGGGGTGGGTGTAGTGGGTAGTGGTGGTAGTGGTGGTGGGTGTAGTGGGTGGTGGTGGTAGGAGTGGGTGTAGTTGGTATTGGTGGTAGTGGTGGTGGGTGTGGGTTTAGTGGGTAGTAGTGGTGGTGGGCGTGGGTGTCGTGGGGAGTTGTGGTAGTGGATGTTGGTGTAATTGTACACCCCATATTCATCCTGTGAGCGGTAGCACATAAAGGATTGCAGAGTATAGGCCACAAAGAGTGTTTATCGGACCCCAGTGATCAGGATAATATGGCAATGAATGTTAGAGTATGTTCAGTACATTGTTTAAGTCGGTACATAGAATTTTGATTAGGTACTAGATATAGAGCCTTAGTATATCAGCTATCTTGTCAACAGAGATTTACGCCCGGAGTTTTAAACACTCTCTTCCACTGAAGAGGGTCGTTGTGTTTCAACCTTAGTTTTATAAAAAAATGAGTCCTGAAGGGTTAATTTTACCGCCACACCACCCCGTTATGTACTCTACTGCGGTGTCCTTCAGGACTCAATTTTTTTTTGTTTTTATAAAACTCGGGTTGAAACACGACGACCCTCTTCAGTGGAAGATGGTGTTTAAAACTCCGGGCGAAAGTGCTGTGCCAATGCGTACACAGTGTGCTTGGATCTATCTCTATAAGATTCTATTTTTTCACACTCTAAGACGTACTAGTGTGGCTATATGTCTGGCTACACACTTTGCATTTGCTTTTGTTCACATCTGCTTGAGGAACATACTGCCAGAGGTACTTATATCCTAACCTTAGTCTAGCGGTTACAGCATCTTGTAATCTAGTGATCTTGTTACTTGCTCCATATACAGTAAATGTTTTATTTGATACATCTCATCATGGATTGGCTAGTGCCTGTTTGCACTTGTCTACTGGCTTCAAATTCATTAGAAAGCTCTTTTCTGATTACAGTTTTTAAGGTTTTGTTTGACAGTCCCAGATTATACTCACCATTTTCATTGTTGGACGTGAGTTTATCTAAGGCATCAACTCCATCATGTTGACTAATGCCTATGTGAGAGGGGAGCCACAGCAGCTTGATCCTGACACCCCCGTCAACAAGACACATGTGCTTGTGTCTGGCTTCAGAGACAAGCGGGTGACAATCTTGAGTTTAGGGTATCAAGAGCAAGTAGTGAGGATATGTAGTCGGTGATGATGAGAGTGTCAGTGGCAGTGTCTTCAACAAGTTTCAGGGCTGTGAGTATGACAAATAGTTCAGTTTGTAGAGTGGATGACCTGTTACTAATTCTAGCTCACAATGGCAGCACTTCCAGCCCTCCCACAGACAGTGTTAAGAGAGCCGTCAGGTGTAGTAGTAGTAGTAGTGGTGGTGGGCGTGGGTGTAGTGGGTAGTAGTGGTGGTGGTGGTGGGCGTGGGTGTAGTGGGTAGTAGTGGTGGTGGTGGTGGTGGGCGTGGGTGTAGTGGGTAATAGTGGTGGTGGTGGTGGGCGTGGGTGTAGTGGGTAGTAGTGTTCGTCATGAGAGTGCCACCACCAACAGCTGACTCAGGAGGTGGCAGTCATACACCTTCATTATTATACTTGACGTCATTATAAACACACAGTATACACACAATGTACTCACGTATAATATATTATTCTGGAGAGTCTGACATCTGATTACTAACACTTTTAATGAAGAACTTCCTGTTGTTTATCCCTGTCTGCTGATAACAAAGATACAGTGTGGGTGGTGGGTGTTGTGGGTGGTGGGTGTTGTGGGTGGTGGGTGTAGGTGTTGTGGGTGGTGGGTGTAGGTGTTGTGGGTTGTCGGCGCGAGAATAGTGGGCGCGGGTGCAGTGCTGGGCAGCCCAGTTTGGTGATTAGGTACAATAAGCCAACAAGTGAGAGTAAACAAGTGGTGGGAAGGAGGTAGGTAGTGGAGTGAGAGGCCTTAGGGGGGGTGGAGGGGGAGAGAAGAGGAGGGAGGGGAGAGGGAAGAAGAGGGAGGAGGGAGGAGAAGAGGAGGAGGGAGAGGGAAGAAGAGGGAGGGAGGGAGGGAGAGGGAAGAGGACGGAGGGAGGGAGGGAGTCAGGTAAAAGAGGAAGAGAAAATTATTGGTGTCCTAATATTCAACAGGTGACTGCTCAAGGATCTCGTGTACAGGTGATGGAATAATCCTGGATATGATTATGTATTTAAATTGATTCTCTTCGACTTAGAACTTTTCCTTGCCTTTGTGTTGTAAGTCAAGATACATTATTTATAGTTAACCATAAATTAATAATCAAATTCATCTTCTAAAATCATCAACATATTCACACAAAGCTTACCAGTGTCTCCTCAACCAAGTGATCGCAGAGAGGATATACTGAAGATGTTCTGACATTTAAAAAAAAGTCTTTCATTCTCATTCATTTCTTCCCTTTCTTTACTCTTTCCGTTCCCTCTTCCTACTTCCTTCGTTCGTTTTTGACTATACATCTTTATTCTTTTCCTCTGCATACTTCCCTTTCCATTTATCTCTCCTTTATTCTACTTTCCCTCGCACCTTCCTTATCTCCCTTTTTTAGTTGAGAAAGAAGGGGGGGGGAGATTAAAGGAGAGAGGATGGGAGGTAATAGTTCAGAAATTAAAGCCGCCCTCTTTACTTTTCTCTTTGTATTCCCCTTCCTCTCTACTCCTTCGTCTTTTCTTCTATTCACCGTCCCTCCCTATATTACTTTCCATATCAACCATTCCCCCATCCCTCCTCCCTCTCTCTCCCTCGTTCCCTCCCCCCTTTTTACGCTCTCCCTCCGTCCATCCTCCCTTTTTACCCTATATTATCTTTTCCCTCTTGTTTCACCCTTTCCTATCCCTCTATCCACCCTCCCTCTATCTCTCCTTTACCCTCCTTGACTTTCTCCATCCCTTAACTCACCGTATATATATATATAGAAACATTAAATAATACTGTGAATGAAAAAACAAGAAAAAAAAACAATAACAAATGCTTCTGTCCCAGTGACGGGCAAATGGTCACCCCTAAATCATATCCACTGGCAAAATATATCTATACATACTGTCATACATTCATACATAATGATACGCTGCACGCACGACCACCGCCACCAACACAAACCTGGGATGAATAGTGTGAAAACTAAATCATTGTGTAATACTTTGATAAAAAAAATCATCCCCAAATATTTGATCATTCGCTTATATACTGTATATATGTAAAATTAAAATGATACGTATATAGTATAGCATGCAGTAATAAATGTTGAGGACGAGTGTATATAAAGGCTAAAACACATATATAGGTGTAATGTATATCAAGATTTTACTAATATTTAGTTTTTATTCACAAATATCTAAGATTAAAACAATGTGACATAATTAGGAATGAATACCATTTAGGATAACGACACATATTTAGGATTAAACTCATCCACAATTAGAATTAAAGAATACATATTTATGTATCTGAGTTAAAACATATATTTGTAGGATTAGATAATGCATAAATAAAATTGACGTATAGTTCATATATGTTTATGATGAAGAAGAAGTAACTGGTGGTGTCGTTTGAGTCCTCGCGTATATTGATGTACTGTAGTACAGCCTTAACTTGTTTTCCGTCTTTGAAGCCTCCAGCCAACACCAGATCCTGACCTGGTGAATGACATGCAAGATCTTGCGTTGTGTTGTGTTGTCCCGTGTCTCACTCAAGTTTTACATGTATAATTCTTTAGGACGGCGACTGTACGTTTGTATATCAAGATTTTTATGATCCTGTATGATATAGCTTATGCAGTAGACGTCAGGATAATGGTTTTACAATACATATTCAGAAACCTGTACTCGAATGTGGGCGTTTTATATTAAGGTAGAGGGAAGAGTAACACGTGACTGTTTGGGAATCCAGGTATGTTTTGATCCACCTGTCATCCTGTTTATGGAGTGCAGGCTGAGGGAGGGGAGGGTGCAGGGCTGCAGGTGGTGGTGACCGAACACAACTTACCCACTGTTATCTTCACCACTTGACTCTACCCTAACACTTCCCAACACCCCTGAGCATCTGACACACACACACACACACACACACACACACACACACACACACACACACACACATTCTTGACCACCGAAGGGTCAAGACGTACCTGGCGCTCCTCTCGGAGCAGCCAGGTCAACTGTTAAGTTGGCCCATACCAACCCCTTCCCCTGAACCCTCCTCCCCACCGGAATATCAACAAGTTCTCGCCAGAAGTTACAATTTCATTTAGGAAAGGAACGGAACCAGTGTTAAACAGAGGTGAACAGTGCTTAAGTCAGTGAGAACAACTCAACAGTAACAGTCGTACCCAAGTTAACCTTCACACAGTGAGGTCCCAGGTACCCAGTGATAACGGCCCGTGAGACCCAACAACAACCAGCGATGTGTTAATCCGTCTACGATAGGAAGGCCTAAGACCAAACACCTCACTCATATAACACCATCTGTGAGGGAATTACTACACCACATGTCCCTCATAACACCATATGTGAGGGAATTACTACACCACGTCAAGTCCCTCATCACACCATCTGTGAGGGAATTACTACACCACGTGAGGTCCCTCATAACACCATCTGTGAGGGAATTACTACACCACGTGATGCCCCTCATAACACCATCTGTGAGGGAATTACTACACCACGTGAGGCCCCTCATAACACCATCTGTGAGGTAATTACTACACCACGTGAGGTCCCTCATAACACCATCTGTGAGGTAATTACTACACCACGTGAGGTCCCTCATAACACCATCTGTTAGGGAATTACTACACCACGTGAGGCCCCTCATAACACCATCTGTGAGGGAATTACTACACCACGTGAGGCCCCTCATAACACCATCTGTGAGGGAATTACTACACCACGCCAGGTCCCTCATAACACCATCTGAGTGAACTACTACACCACGTGAGTTCCTCCTAACACCATCTGGGAGGGAGTTACTGCACTACGAGTTTGCTGTTCAACACCTACATCAATCTGTATGTTCACTGTATGTTCCTTTACCTTTCTCTAATGAAGGCTTTTGTTAAACCACCAATGTATGTAATAAGTCATTTATGTCCAATGTATATTTTCAGCCTTCGGACTGCAGAATTTTTTCAATAAACCGTTAATTATTATTATTATTATTTTTACACACACTACTACTACTACTTTGCTGTCACTCTGAATCGAGTATGACCATCATCCAGCTATGGTAAAATGATATAGGTTATTAGGTATGTCAACTCGGTGAGTGAGTTATGAGGTGACTAAAGAGCCCGATACGGGACCGGCAGCGACGTCCACATTCGTTGCACATGTGGGGGGCTCCATCTACTGTGGGAGGTGGCAGCGTCTTTCCGACGTTGGCGCTTGTCTGCCTCTGTTTGCAGTCGGGCTAACTTGAAAGTATTTACACCTTCTCCTGTGGTGCTCCTCCAAGCGTTAAAATGTGAGTAATCGACTCCCAGGTGAGGGGGTCGATTTGGCACCTTTTCAGGTTTGTCTTAAGAATATCCTTATACCTTTTCATTTGCCCGCCGGCGTTATGTTTTCTATTCGTTAGGTGACTGTAAAGTAGCCGCTTTGGCAATCTACTCTCGTCCATGCGGGTAACATGGCCAGTCTAACGCAGTTGTTCATGGATAATGGTAGCTTCGATGCTCCTACAGTAGGTGTCAGCAAGAATGCTGGCATTTATTCTCTTGTCTTCCCAGCGAACTCGGAGGATGGAACATAGACTACGTTGGTGAAAATTTTCAAGTGCCTAGAGGTGCCTCCTGTATGTGACCCATGTCTCACTGCCATATAGTAGGGTGGGCAGGACTACCGCTCGATAAATGTGCAACTTTGTGGATAATTACAGCTCCCTACAGCTGAAGACACGATTTCGGAGTCCGCCCATGGCGTGAGATGCACATCTGATCCGATGATGAATTTCTTCATCGATGTCTGCGGTGGTGGACAGGTGGGAGCCGAGATACCGAAAGTGGGCAAAATTAGAGAGTGTAGTACCGTTAAGCTGGATGGATGGTGGAGGTGTGTCTGAACCAGGGGCAGGTTGAAAGAGAATCTGAGTCTTACGTACATTCACCTCAAGGCCGAAATGTGTATACGCGTCTGCAAGGGTGCTCAGGATCTCCTGTAGGTCGTGTTTAGTGTGAGCAACAAGGGTGAGGTCGTCTGCATACTAAAGGTCAGTAATGGAAGCTGCCGACACCTTTTTCTTGCCTGGAGTCGTCTTATGTTGAAAAGATCCCCTTCACCCGGTACTCGATGTTCACCCCGCTGGCTAAATTGGCACTGGCACGAGTAAGGAAAGCAGCCAAGAAGATGGAAAAGAGAGTTGGTGCCAGTACATACCCTTGTTTAACCCCTGTTTGGATGGGAAAGAACTCTGAGTGGATGCCGTTGTGCAGGACACTGCCGTTCATGCCATCGTGGAGTTGCCTCACAATGGCCATGAATTTTGGTGGGCTGCACAGGTCACGATGCTGTTCTCTGCACCTTTCCTGTAACTGGGAGGCAGCAAAGAGCATGTCAGTGGTGCCACATAATGGTCTAAAACCACATTGAGATTCTGGGAGGAAGTTTTCCGCTTCAGGAAGAAGCCTGTTAAGGAAGACGGGCTATAATTTTGCCAACTATGGAGAGCGGCAAGATCCCATGGTAGTTGCCACAGTCTGACCGGTCCCCCTTGTTCTTATAAATTTTGACGATGGACGCATCTTTAAGAGCTTGGCGGATTTCCTCCTTTTCCCATATATTCTCCAGGAGAGAGTGGAGACGGCTGATAAGTAGAGGTCCTCCTGCTTTATTCACCTCGGCCCAGGCCCGGGCCATCAACTGTAAACTATAATAATTTGTATGTTCAATCATTGTTCCTTCTTCTTTCAATAATGACAGCTTTTGTTAAATGACCCACCTACCCCCTGTCTTTGTATGTAATAATTCCTTTTTGTCCAATGTATATTTTCAGCCTTCGGGCTGCCAAACCTTTTCAATAAACCGTTAATTATTATTATTATTGTTACCGAAAGCGGTACTGAATTATGATGATACATAAACAAACATTATGTTAGGCTGTAACTCAAGTCATGTTTATTGGGTGTGCCTGCCAGTATACAGTATATAGTGTTGAGATGGAGGCAGATGAGATACCTAGAGTAGGTTGAGGTGTTGGGTGGTGTAGGGGAGCTTGTTTGCGTATAATACGCCTGACGCAGTGAGTTTGAATAGCCAGCCTGATCACGTGATGCCAGTCAGGGCACCGCCAGTGCCTCACTGTAGCTATCACCATCACACCACCAACACCTAACCTGTTACTCCTGAAGACTTTTAACTTGTACTTATTGTGTACACAGGTAGACTGTGTCCATTGCATCGTTTATCATTGTGACGACATGAAAATATGGCAAATTAAGTACTCATTGTAAGTGTTAAGATTAGACTAATTACATAGCTATGATTGTTACGTAAATATATATTGGATTAAACATTTATGTGATTGCCTATGTATGATTTTTTATTTGAAATACTAAAATGAATTGTATTCAACAGGTTTGACCGAATTATGATTATTATTATTATTATTATTATTATTATTATTATTATTATTATTACACACACACACTTATCGTCATTTTCACTCTTAAATTCATTATGAGTGTATTGACGATTCATTGCATGTCAGTATAGAATTTACACGTCTGTATACTTACTGGCGAATAAAGTCTTTTTGAGGTAAAATTAACAGAGGGGTTTGAGGTATCTTGTCAGGGCTTCAAAGATGACACGATTGTGTTTTAGTGATAAGTCATAAGTGGAATGTGTTTGTGTAAATAAGACTTTTACAGTGTGTGTGTGTGTGTGTGTGTGTGTGTGTGTGTGTGTGTGTGTGTGTGTGTGTGTGTGTGTGTGTGTGTGTGTGTGTGTGCCCTGTATGTGAAGGAGCATCATCTAGTCTGCCATAACTCGACGTGTGATTTATCCCACAGCGCCATTCTCGCTTGCTTTAAGTGGTTCGCTGAGCCCGAGACGAGTGGCTGAAGCTTCATCGTTTCAACAAGCTCATCATTTCATTCATCTGCGTGAGGGTGTTGATGGTGACGGTGGTGGTGGTGGTGGTGTTGTGCTGAGAATGAGGTTAAAAGTGTGGTATTTTGTTGGTGTCAGAGGTGGTGTTGTGAGGATGGGTGATGGTGATAAAGGCACTGGTGTAGTGAGGGTTAAGGTGATGATGGTGTGAGCTGTTGTAGGGCCGACTGTGTTGGCTGACGGGGCAGGAACAGGTGGTGTGGGTGTTGAGTTACTATCAGGGTCAGTAGTGGCAGTAGTAGCTGCTTCAAGCGTCACTACTGTATCTTAAGCAAAACACTGTCATTACACTCAGGCTTCTTAAAGGGGTTATCAAAAGATAAACGTAATGGTGATGCAAAAAAAAAATAATAATTAGGGCATGTCTATACCACAGCTGTGTCAATTACTGGTTGGAGGAAATGACTTATCTTATTGCACCACAAGATGTTCACCAGTCACTTGGTGAGTGTCCTTTGTTGTAGGGAACTTTTACGATAACCATCACAGAATCGTTGCACAATCAAATTTAATTGTCACCTTTGTTTACCTAAATGAACCTACAAAACAGAGCTCGAACGATAAAAATAACCTGTAAAAAGTCTGGCAGTTGAACACAGAAATTATAAAGTACAGTACAGTAGAGCACAGTACAGTACAGTACAGTACAGTACAGTAGAGCACAGTACAGTACAGTACAGTACAGTTCTACTAACCTAAGCTAACTTATCCAAACTCAATATAGATTTGGTAAGTGCCAGTTTAAGCAGGCGTTCTCAATTTATTTTGGCCGTTGCCCCGAATCAGACATGACGTACGTAGATATGAAGCGAGAAAACTATGAACCATATGTATTCACTAACTTGGGTGTCAGTTGGGATCGGATTGGATTTGTTCTATAATCATATAAGCTCTACCTCCGAAAAATGCCAAGTTACCCCCGCGGGGGTAAAGTACCCGTAATTAAGTGCCCGAGAGTAGTTAGGGTATACCCAAGTTCCACTAAATCATTTACATAGTCCAAATAACAACTATTTATCAATTCACAAATGGAGGTGTGTGGCTTCAACACCAAGCGACTTGAGGATAAGGAAGTAGAACACATATTTTATGGAGCTCGACAGTGGCAGACAATGTCGAATGGTGGTGGAGGTGACCTGGAGGGAGTTCAGCCGGACCCTGCTTGGAGAGGCACCAGGAGGAGGCGGGTGTACTCCTGTTAGTGGTTACCTGGAGTAGGCCAGGATTTGTCTTAAGCCTCCGCCAATTCCTGAACAGTGAAGCCAACATGTGTAATTCTGCCTGATAATTACAGAGGCAGGAATACGTTTTATTCTCGTCACTAATGACTTACCGAGCGTTTTATCATCTCCCACGACCTCGCTTCTTCACGCCGCGCCGCCAGTTGAGACATCAAAGTGACGTCACGACCAGCAGTGCGTAGAGGTGATTTTTCAAGGACTTCCCTCGATTAACAAACTATTAATTCATTAATTGTCTTTTTTCATTTCGTTAGAAGTAAGATTTTTTTTATTTATTTATAAATTTCTTTTCGTCGATTTCACTTCTAAAGTAAAACACTTATATCATGGCATAAGATGTGTTGCCTTTATTTTGATATAATTTTGCTAACTTTGTGCTACACTGTAGTGTTTAAGTTGGTTGTTAATAGTTTATGCAATGGCTGGATAACTTAGTGAAAGGAATATTACCGTAGTTTTCAGGAGCATTGTTTACCTTTAAGATACGAAAGAACAATCATTTGGCAGCTCAAGACACGGTGTATAGCTATTGTTCTGTCTGTGGTGGTGTCAAGACTCATGAGTCCGCCCGATTTATTACAGTAGCGATTATTCAAACCAATAGCAATGACATGACAAGTAACATTGTTATGTATCAAATAACAATTCAGCCAACGTTTTTTGTTCTTTGTAACCTAAGTCACGTTACAGCGGCTCACCCTGGGGTTATGGGTGACGGCGGCCGTGTTGCCTCGTAGGTTTTGTGGGCGCTGGGGGCGGGTATATCCTGCTGTGTGTGTGTGTGATTGTTTGCACGGGAATACATCCAGTTGATTAAATCCTGCGTGTGTAGGGGGCATCCCACAGGCTGAGAGTCCACTTGTAGGGGGACATCCGACATCCTGGAGGTTCTCTGTGTGAGGTGACACATCCTGGAGGCCCGGCGGGACTGTATAGGAAGGAGCTCATCTTTCAGGACAACGGGGGGCGTCATAATAGGAGACAGGTTAAAGGAGGGTGGGAAGGGCACATCCTGCGTGGGATTTGGTCGGGCACCTGTTGTGTGGGAACCCTGACCCTGGCGAGCCTCGTGACCACCAAGTACTTACCTGTTAAAATAATGGTGTATTGACATATGTCATTAGATAAGATCTACTATGGGCCAAGGCCTTTGACTTTGTCTCACCAGATAAGAAAATATCCAGGCGCTTCTAAGCTTCACAATTTTACTGAACCATGGCGAAATGAAATTACGATGATTGGAGATATTCGCTAGGCTGTGGGAGAATATGCGAGAGGCTTTCATCCAACTGTGAAATTATATTGGCTGGTAATAATTATGCTATTTTACACTCAAGAAGTATAGAATGTTATGCTGGCGTCATTTATTGTAAAGTGTGTCATTTGAAACGTAATGGTAGTTAGGAAAGGCTACGCGTGTGTGCATAGGAAGGTAATTATTTAACATGATGTAGGACATGTACTTTGTATAATACGTTAATAATAAACTACAACATTCCCTTCTGATCGTCGCATCATAGGAATTGGTGGCAGGAGCAGGTATTACAAGTAAATGACAACTGCGGAAGTAGGATTAATAAAAACGAGGAAAATTGTTCTAAAATAAGGAAAATCACCCACATGGTAACTATGGATGCTCGCTTGACTTTTTGGCGGACTTACCGCTGCATATTCATTTTAATAGACAATTTCAAATGCCATGACTATTTTTAATACAAATTATTCTTATTCTTATTATTATTTGAGATATTAAAATACGTTCATATATAAATTTTAGTACGTATTAGAGAAATATGAAGATTGTAGAGTGAGAACGGGCAGTTGATGGCTTGAGTGAACCTCCGCTGGACGTCGTTTATAGCGCTTCACCTGTTATAACTTGTGGTGGTCTAATGAACATTTTATTACAACGTACGCTATTTGCAGAAAACCTTTCGTCTTATGGTGGACACATGAACTGTATTAGGTAAGTCACATCAGCATTATTTAGTAAATTAAGTGGTGCAACGACTTTTTAAAACGTATCTTCATCTGTCTGTAAACTTGTGATGACAAAAGTTATATTTTACTCTCATCTAGCACTGTAACTATTGGGCTACGTCTAGTTGGGCAATACGCACACTACTTAGCGTGCACTCGGCTGCTGAACGGAATAGTATTTCAATGCCGTATTTGCCGCACGCCATGCAAGTGAGCCGGAGTTAAAGGAAGACTCGTAGCGCGGTGTGTTAACACATTAAAAGATGGCGGCGGCTACAAGAGTCTACTTGTGTTCGTTCTGTAAATCACTTTTTTCTAATGATTATGGGGTATATTGAGGCAATTTCTGTAGAAGCATACAGTAACCAGCTAACTGTGGGTACTCGACCTAGATTATTAAGTTGTTGGTGGTGGTATGGCGGTAACGTGTTATCTTTCACTGCTGTCAATATTGTAATGGGTTCGAGTCCTGCTTGGTCCTGATACGTGAGAATGTTATTCAGTGAAACACCAGCAGCTATTTAGCAAGTTATATTGAACTTGGGCCTTGTTTAATGTTTACCAGAGATCTGCTGATCGACTTTTCAGTACACCCTTTAGCCGACCGTTATGGACGCAGCCATCTGTACATTGGAGAATTTTTATTATAGAAGAAAAAAGTTGTTTATTACCCTTTAATTAATATGAACCATGTATTGAAGAACTGAAAACAAATTACAAGACATTTCATAATCATTGAAGATAATTTAATTGAGAAAATGATGGTAGGCGTCACCCGTGTTCGTTCCGAAACGGAAAGAGCGTACGCTTAGAAGTTGAGGCCCTCTTTGAAGAATATACTGTATACCCCTATATATACACACACACATGTATATATATATATATATATATATATATATATATATATATATATATATATATATATATATATATATATATATATATATATATATGCTGATAACCACAAGGAAAGAAGAAAACACGAAGTGTGTCATTTGAAACGTAATGGTAGTTAGGAAAGGCTTCGCGTGTGTGCATAGAAAGGTAATTGTTTAACATGATGTAGGACATGTACGTTAATAATAAACTACAACATTCCCTTCTGATCGTCGCATCATAGGAATTGGTGGCAGGGGCAGGTATTACAAGTAAATGACAACTGCGTAAGTAGGATTAATAAAAACGAGGAAAATTTTTCTAAAATAAGGAAAATCACCCACATGGTAACTATGGATGCTCGCTTGACTTTTTGGCGGACTTACCGCTGCATATTCATTTTAATAGACAATTTCAAATGCCATGACTATTTTTAATACAAATTATTCTTATTCTTATTATTATTTGAGATATTAAAAGACGTTCATATATAAATTTTAGTACGTATTAGAGAAATATGAAGATTGTAGAGTGAGAACGGGCAGTTGATGGCTTGAGTGAACCTCCGCTGGACGTCGTTTATAGCGCTTCACCTGTTATAACTTGTGGTGGTCTAATGAACATTTTATTACAACGTACGCTATTTGCAGAAAACCTTTCGTCTTATGGTGGACACATGAACTGTATTAGGTAAGTCACATCAGCATTATTTAGTTAATGAAGTGGTGCAACGATTTTTTAAAACGTATCTTCATCTGTCTGTAAACTTGTGATGACAAAAGTTATATTTTACTCTCATCTAGCACTGTAACTATTGGGCTACGTCTAGTTGGGCAATACGCACACTACATAGCGTGCACTCGGCTGCTGAACGGAAGAGTATTGCAATGCCGTATTTGCCGCACGCCATGCAAGTGAGCCGGAGTTAAAGGAAGACTCGTAGCGCGGTGTGTTGCCACATTAAAAGATGGCGGCGGTTATCAGTATATACCTAGATCACGCGCACCTACAGTGATTTACTTGCATATATATATATATATATATATATATATATATATATATATATATATATATATATATATATATATATATATGAAAATCACACGGGAAAAGGAAACAACAGAGCACCTTAGCTTTTGTCTTTATTCAAGACATCTTCAGAGGCAACTCTGAAGATGTCTTATTATCTTATCCACGTTTTCATTGTGGATCTACATATATATATATATATATATATATATATATATATATATATATATATATATATATATATATATATATATATATATAAGCCATACATTTGTGGGGTCCCAGGTACACAAGTCCCAGGCCACACCTGTCAGCATCAGGTTGGGCTAGGGAGGTGCACCCGGCGCCAGAAATACCTCTCGTGTTTACTCGTTCCAGCTGGGACACGCCCGCCACTAAACCAAAACAAACACTCCTGTGTGGCGGTCTCATGGCACGAAGGACAGTACAAACACCGCAGCCCCACAAGGCCCACGACGCCCCCTAGTAAGGCTTAATAGTACTTGT
The DNA here is from genome assembly GCF_018991925.1 of Homarus americanus. Classification (NCBI taxonomy): domain Eukaryota; kingdom Metazoa; phylum Arthropoda; class Malacostraca; order Decapoda; family Nephropidae; genus Homarus; species Homarus americanus. The sequence goes on from NW_024723430.1 coordinate 460,289, forward strand.
ATTAACTTGTATTACATAGTCAAGATAGATTGCATGTCACACCCGTGGTGTTCAGTGGGTTAATTATGGTGATGCTGAACAGCTGTCAATTTCTTGCATGGGCTTTGTATGCTGTGACCACTCCATCCCAGAACTGGACCATGAAGGTAGGCTCAACAGTAGGCATGTCCACGCTTGGGTTCTTCACACACGCACAGACAGACATTTTTTTCCTTGCCTTTGCCAGCTTACTTAGTTATTTTATTCTGGACGAAGGCTCTGTAGAAATCTGCCCACCGTGTGGGTAGGCTAGTGGTTCTGCAAAATATATTTACTACTCTGTTGTCGATTACAATGTCTTGACCTTCCCGGTTCTTATTCAATCTTATCTCGAAGGTCAGATTGTTTGGAAAGGCGGCCACCGTGTCAGGTAGTTCTATGCGTCCACAATGTGTTGAGAATTGTTTTGTTTCAACATTGTGCATGGACGAGTATTTAACCCCTTCACTACTGGACGCCACTTTTAATATTCTATTTGGATAAAGCCAAACGATTTTATTCAGCACAGAGATACCCCTTGTGGCCAAGGGATTAACAACTGAAAGTTTTGAAGCTGGTTCCGCCGTGGACACACTAGCAAAAGAAAGTTGACATGCAATTCGCTTTTCCTGTCTTGTTTTTGCAGTTTTTAGTTCATCTCCATCTATAGTTATTAAATTTGTAATGCCAGGACTGGTGGTTAGCTATTTTTTTTTTACAAACGTCTGGAACTTTCTGGAGTTTGTCTGTGTGTCTTCGCAGTATGGGGTGCCTAATAAATAACCGCGTTTGTGGGGGTGGGATGGAAACTCAGACCACTTGTGCAGAAAAAGTGGTATGTGTATTTATTCTACCTCTCATTTTTGACCAGTATGGTGTTTGTGTTCGGGTGTGCTAGCGGTAATGTGCTTCCAACTCTTGTGTATAATAGATATTCGTGTGCAGATGCGTGACCATGGTGTAGTGTTATATTATCGCTCTGGTATCACTTACTATGGTTGTGGCGGAGGTCTACCACTGTCACTTCTCCCCTTTAAAGTGTCTGTCCCTCGATCCTACTAATAACACAGATGTGGGAAAGAGATAAATAAAGATAAATGGTTTAGGAAATAGTGTGTAGATGTGCTTTGCTGACAATAGACAACATAAAACTTAATATTGGTTTAGTTTTATTTGTCCTAAGATTTATTAGTCACCATGATTATTAAATCAGTCTCTCCAGAATTCAAATCTTGAAGGAAAAATTTTCCAATCTATATAAGATATATGAAAAGGCTTCAGAATAATGCCGCAGTGTAATGTATACGATAAAGTTTAAGTTTGTATTTTGTGGGAAATTAATATCCAGACCAGAAAATTCTACGAAAGTGAAAGATGCAGATTAAAAAGTCTCTGCGTCGACACACGTTACTTTTCCATTCGTTCTTTAAGAGTTATTTAAATTTACGTCGAGAATGTTGGGGGGATACTGACTAGGATGTAATATTCAGGTATAAGGATTGGTATATATATATTTTTTAAAGCCTTAGATAAACCAGTGCATATGATATATTAATACAATGCAATACTGTATGTTGTAGATTATCTTGAAAAGACCGCAGAATTATCACACACACACACACACACACGAAATACTGCGTGTGTACATCATGAGAGAAAAAGATGACCTAATACGCTATAATTCTCGTAATGTATCACATAATCCACAAAACCCGGGGAAACGATATAAAAAAAAAACCGGTCTTGGGTTTTTAGGAGAGTAAAATAAACAGCTACTGACGTTCCCATTACAAGCGACGGTGATGTAATTTACTGGACTACATTGACGTCATCAGCAGCCAAATATTCTTGACGTTGGAGCTCCCCCGTGACTCGGTGCAAAATTAATATTCAATAATCCTTGATTCTCTACGGATGAAGGGTGGGGGTGACGCCCTTCCATTTTGGATTTCACAAATGGGTTGGACATATTGACAGTATACCGTGTCATGTTTTAATGCAGTATGTATGTATGTATGTATGTACTTTATTTCAATCCGTCACTGGATATAAGCAACATGTTTACTGCCTTTTACTACTTAGATCCCCCTCCTAATCTTTCAGAAGACATTAAACAGTATATAAATGAGAGTTGTATAGTTCTCTCATACAGTCTGTTCTATGTTGCACCTCCACAAAGTCGTGTTAATAAATAGGATATACTTCTCGGTCATTTTAAAACATACGATTACTTACGTGTGTTGTTATGCTAGAGCAGGACACAAGCTCTTAGTAGTCTTTCTTCAGAGGAGAAAATAAGACATGCCTATAAATCATATTTAAAAAAAGAGGAAAAAGGCCTCAGTTCCATTGTATGACGACACAAAGTAAAGTACATGTATTTTTTTTTCCTGTGTAGCAGAAGATAAGTCATAGACACAGGTAGTGAGGTCATTGGAAATTATTCTCCGTTAATAACCAGGAGTAGAGTTATTCCTACAGTATTAAAATATGTTAAATCTACCTATTACTCAGCTGCGTTGTTTTGTTATGATTTATTTCAGAGTAAAAAAAAAGATTCTTAAATGTAGATATGAAATGTTAATGCATCTAAAAGCCATAAACTTTATCAATTATACCAACAATTAACTCAATCTGCATCACTCATTTCGTACACACAGCTCATGAATATCTTTACTGTTCCTCTATGATCCTTTCTTAGTATTTGTTAATTATTCTTGGGATCTTTCTGTTCTTCCCGTCTGTGGTATTAGTGTGTTCTGTTTTCTTTCCTTTCCAGTTTTATCGGATTTATTTTGGTGTCACTGTTAAATCCTTCCTTCCTTAGTCTCTTTGATGCTCCTTTACCGTCTTGTCTGAATCCGTTTTTATTTACCATACCACTATTAGATCCCGTCTCATCCTCCCTCTTCTCTTTTTCATCTCTCGTTCGTTTACCCCAACGTTTTTGCCATTATTGTGTAGCTCAGATCCTTCCCCTTCTCGCCAAATCCCTTTACTTTCCCTCACTTGAACAAACGCACCAAACTTTCCCACTAGCTCTATATAACAATCCCAAGAAAGTCCGCCCTAATGGCCGCAGGGAACATAACTCTTTCTTCTCCCGGGCTTTTAAAGTGACGATTCTAGTCTTCAAAAAGTCACATCTGCGGTTTTTTACGCGTTAAACTTCTTCAGGGAAGTTTTCAATCGCCTTTTGTCTCAGACCGACTTGGCGGGGAATTCTAATTATGAACCATATCCCACTGGGTGGCAGTGACGCCTGCCAGAGTGCCGATAATCCTCAATACATTATTCTTGAGCTCTAAGAGATGTATTTGGATCTGAATATATATTGAAAATCTAAAGTTTAACGTTACAAAATAAGATTTGCGTTTTTGGAAAGCATGAATAATTCCAGTGTCATGATATACAGTAGGTAATTAAATGATGAATTTATTGTATTTGAGTGATCCAACAGCCACGGTCTTTAAGTTCATTAATTCGACTTGTACACAACAGTACACAACTGCTTTCATAATAAAAAAAAATATTCTGTGTATCATCTGATTATTAGAATTCTCGAGACTGATGCTGTAAATTGTGATCAGTGAACGAAAATTGTTTCCGTAATTAAACCTTAATGACAAAACTTTTCACCTGGGAACTTTACCAACCAAATTCACTCATTAAGCAACTGGAAATTCTCCGGCAGAACTTCAGAAGCTTTGATGTTGTAATTCCCTTCTCTTACCAATCAAAATCTTACGTTTATAATCGTATTTTTCCGGTGTCAGAGATTATCTAATTAAGCAGAGTTTTATTTGTTCATGAAAGCATCGCAGAGATGGTCTGAAGATTGTCATCAAGGGTGAGACAAGAGATACTTTATCATATTTCTTATTTGTATTTCAAATTTTGCATAATAACAGGTATATCGTATTTTCCTGATCATATAATAAATGTATCTTTGGTTTGCAAGTTTCTTACTTCAAGGTCGCTTGAATCTTCTTCTACAGTGTGTAGGTAAAAGTGATGCCTTGACGCGTCATACTATACTGTACTTTGCTTAGCGTCATGTAAAATTTATTGGACTTTTTCTTGTTTGTCCAATGATTCCCTGAGCAAGGAACACACCCATGACCCTTCATTTATTTTTGTTTTCGTCCCTCTGATTCTCAGATTTGTACGTTATATTTTCTTGGTCAATGGGAATGTAACACATTTACAGGCTCTATTTATTTTTATGTTTCACTTTTCGTTTCCAGACGATTCGATGTTTGGACATATTTCTGATATACAACACAACATGTCTCAACATGGTACGTTGTACACTCTTGTTTTGGGGGAGTTGACGCCCTCCGGTAAAGGTTATCATTAGGATTAATTAACAATCAAGAACAAAACCTTACTTCTTTGTCGACTAGTGAAAATGCAGCTTGGGTTAACACATGCATAATATATAATTTACTGTAGCATTTAAGATCGTATGTATGTGTATAAAATGATGGAATTAAATGAAATAGATCTATGTGATCTTGTGGAAAGTCGATGATAACAAAGGAAGAAGTCTATCTGTATGTTTACTCTTGATTTTGACCTGAGCGTGGACAGTGTACTGTCAACATCCATAAATGGGAGCAATGTACTGTATACCACTTTGATCGTCTGGCAGCTATTGATATACTGTATAGTTTGATATTTATCTTCAAAGTTAATCATTAATCTCTTAAGTTTCCGGGTGCGTGTTCAAGTTCTCAAACTAGTTTAAGTGTGTAAACAATGAGCATGTTGGGGGGAGGGTAGCCTTGTGAGGGAATGTATTCTGTTTGAGTTCATCTTGTAAACGTGCCCAAATGAAGCACACCTCATCAAGTTTTGGCCGTAAAACAGTCAGCAGCTGCTCCCACATGGACGAGAAAAATCTAACAGAATAATAAAGCATGTAATGCAGGTTTTCTTTCGATATTTTTTCTTTCTTATTTAGGTTAATATTTACATTTTGTTTTCTGGTTAAAATTTAGTTTTTTGTGTACGAGTTTATATTTGTTGTATTTTAGCAAATGTTTATATTTCTTTGTTTAAGCTAATGTTTACATATTGTCCTTTGGTTAATATTTATTTGTTTAAATTAATTTTGTTCTGTATTTAAGATTGATACTTGGATGTTTCTAAGATATTAAAAGTACAGTTATTTAAAACATGTGTCGTGGGTCCTCTTTTTGATAAGCTTTGTTTTGGCATTAAGTTAAAATGTGGATTGGCATGTTTATGAAAGAGGAAAACGAACAATTATGTATAGTACAGTAGTAAGAGTTATATGAAGATATATATGGTATTTTAGTTCAATACTTAGAAATGCTGTTTTATTATTTGAATAAATGATGATCTTTCTACATCTGGGATCCACAGGGACGGTCTGAAAGATGTCACACATATTCAGTTTCACCTCCTGAAGGTTCGTCCTTAAAGCACTGGTTTCAGGTTATTCAATAAACTATTTCAGTAACTGTCATTAGAAACTATAACATTCCTGATGTACCTCGCATTGTGTATGTCATATTTGGAACTAATGAAATTGCAGTTACTACTACTACTACTACTACTACTATTATTATTATTATTATTATTATTATTATTATTATTATTATCCAATCTCACATACAACTAAAGTATACCGCATGAGGAATCTCCTCTACATGTTTAATTTATAGTTTTACACAAAGATGTTGAAAAAAGAAATGTCATGTATAGTTTCCAGGCCTGAACATTACCATTATTTACTGGTGTTGGAAAAGCAAACAGAGGCATTCAATATTATTCAAAAGGCTTATTAATTTTGTTCTCTTCTTTACAGATCTTAGAGGAAGGACGAGGAACAGCAAATATGTCCGAAGAAGTGGTGCTGGAAGATTTAGTGGTGAAACACAGTTAACCAACCAGTGGTAAATGCTGTATAGTGTTACTGAAAATGAAACATGGGTGAGCTATAGATGACCTATTTTAAGTGTAAAGTGACCGTCGGGGAATATTGTAAACATTAATAAACAGCGTAGTTCTAGCTGTATGCTTCGTGGACATGAAGTTATTATATACAACGAAACCTGAAAGTAAAGAACTGGTGTAGACTCAAAGTGCGGAGTATCTATTGTGTGAGTAGCAGCAACAACATGAATATGGAGCTATTATCTAACATTAAACATAAGGGAAATATAAAGGAAAGTGTGTGTGTGTGAAGTTTTGACACGTATACAAGGCTTAACTCAGGCGACCTATTTAACTTGTTAAGTGAGAATCTTATCACAATGAACATACCAGGTTTGCCTCTGTGCTATTTAATATTAATCGAATACTTTTTGAAATATAAACGACTAAAGAAATGGTTAGAAGGAATTATGTAAATTATTTTTCCAGTAAATTTACAAGGAAATATATGCGAATCAGGTTAAGGAGTACTTTCATCAATTTGTCAAAGTGATGGTTGGCATTCAAAACAATCAAAGAAAATGGAATCTCAAGAAGAGCAGAACGACCAAAGAAAACGCGTCAGAGAGGAAGGTAAGTACAGTAAATTATAATTTTTGTCAATATTATTTTTTTTACTTCGGTAGAGAGCAATCAAACGTATCACAGTTTGTAGGGGAATATATTAAATACGTTTGTACTGCATAACTAGCAATTGCCTGATGATAATCGGTTAATATTGACGACAAATTAATAGAGTCTAGAATCTAGATATTGATTTTTACAACTTTATACGGATTCAACATGTAGTTTTATTGTGTAACTGCGTATACTATATTTTGCAGTAAACAAAAAGATTCTGTTGTCATTTTGAATTTCTTGCCCTAACATGTACTAAGCATAAGGCGGGCGATGTCGACTCCTTTAAATTTGCGCTTAAAACAAACGGGTTTACAAAACTAACCGTTAACTCAATACAGTAAAGTCCAGAACAGTAAATATCACCGCCTGTTCTACCACTAATATGTGCATCATATTGTATCGTAAAAGCTTTCTTTAATTAGGAATATTTCCATTGTATGAACTTTATGATGTAGAAGAATGCACAAGACGTTCCTAATATTTCAATTGTGCATTTACGACTACCGGGTGTAAGACTCAAACATGACGAGATATTTGCTTAGTGAAGTCTCTGAAAACATTATAGCCTATTATACTGATAAATACAGAGCATTAGGATGGAAAGAGAAGATTTTCGTTCAGTACACATCGTCTGAATAGTGTCACTAGTACAGTAATATCTCCAGGTATTTCTTCTTAATCTTTGAATGCATTATTATTGTACTCATTAAGTCTAAGTTTTCATCTTTTTCCTGTTTCCTCCCCAACAATTTTTTTTGGCTGGTTAAAACTGCATTGGGATAGAGGACTTCTTGCTTTTTTTTGTATATGAAGTAGTCACAGTATTTAGTTACCGAAAAGTTTCTTCTTGAAAATAATAAGGTTGTGTCTGACTGTTAAATCCACAACTAGAGCATTATCCGATACTGGGTAGCAGTGCAGTTATTTACGTGTTTAATTATCAACAATATTCACCAAATTTAATTCCCACAAAAAGTATGGTTACTGTAGAAGCATTATTGAGACGACTTTCTTTTTACACAATAAAGCATTGGAAAGGAGGCTGGGGGCGTGAGAATAAATGACTGCTTCATTTAAGGTGAACAAGAAAAGCCACTTATTAGGTGCTGGCGAGGGTCTCCCAAGGGATAAGTTGGCAGTGCCTCCTGTAGGTCGTTTAGGGCTCTGTCGTGGTGGTGATGGGAGCTGTAGTGATGAGGTGTTGTGATGATGGCGAGCTGTAGTGATGAGTGTTGTGATGATGGGGAGCTGTAGTGATGAGTGTTGTGATGATGGCGAGCTGTAGTGATGAGTGTGGTGATGATGGGGAGCTGTAGTGATGAGTGTTGTGATGATGGGGAGCTGTAGTGATGAGTGTTGTGATGATGGCAGCTGTAGTGATGAGTGTTGTGATGATGGGGAGCTGTAGTGAGTGGTGTTTGTGATGATGGCGAGGCTGTAGTGATGAGTGTTGTGATGATGGGGAGCTGTAGTGATGAGTGTTGTGATGATGGAGAGCTGTAGTGATGAGGTGTTGTGATGATGGGGAGCTGTAGTGATGGGGTCTGGAAATCAGGGCGACATAAAATTCAAAACTCGTTTGTTCCCATAAAAAAAGGAAAAACAAAATATTGAACTATTTAGAAAAAAACACATAAAATTGTTAGATATTTTTTTCTTCTTCTGGCGGCAATGAAATCAAAATATAAAACGTTGAGGTAATTTCGTCCTTCTCCCCGCCACACGTGTTTGGTCTGGTGGCCTTTTGTCGGTTTAGAGGGGAACTGTTTACGATGTGTCCTAGGCTCCCTCACTGACACCCGACTGGCACGAGGGGAAGAATGTGATGGAAGCGGGAGGCGCGGTAGGAGAGGAGGCGGAAGCAGTTGTAGACAAGCAGAGCGCGAGGGGATGACACAGGAGGGAAGGAGAGTGGGGAATTGGAAGGAAGGGGAGGTAAAAGCTTTTACAGGGGAGAGAAAGGAGGGGGCGATACCTGACAGGAGGGAGTGGTGGTGGGCTTTTACAGTTTGTGTAGAAGGAGGAGGAATAGGTAACGGGAAGAGGGGATGGGGAAATAGCTGATAAAGAGGGGGATGAAGGACCTTTACAAGGGAACTGGACAATGGGAAGTAGATAGGTGGATAGTGTGGTGAGTGTAGGAGACAGAGGAGGAATTGAAGTTCGTACAGAGAAGGAGGCGAAGGAGGAGGTGGTGGGGGGGCTATAGAAGACTTGCAGCAGAAGGAAGATGAGGAGAGTGAGAGTAGTGGCGAAGATGATACAGAGGGTGTAGATGGGGAGACTCAGGGTGTAGACGGGAGATGGGTGGGGGGTGTAGACGGGGAGATGGGTGGAGGGGTGTAGATGGGGAGATGGGTGGAGGGTGTAGACAGGGGAGATGGGTGGAGGGGGTGTAGACGGGAGATGGGTGGAGGGTGTAGATGGGGAGACTCAGGGTGTAGACAGGGAGATGGATGGAGGGTGTGGAGGGAGATGGGTGGAGGTGTAGACAGGGAGACTCAGGGTGTGGAGAGAGGGGTGTGGAGGGAGATGGGTGGAGGGTGTAGACGGGGAGATGGGTGGAGGGTGTAGACAGGGGAGATGGGTGGAGGGGTGTAGACAGGGACGATGGGTGGAGGGTGTAGACTGGGAGATGGGTGGAGGTGTAGACGGGGAGGTGGGTGGAGTGTGTAGAGGTAGATGGTCGCGTGAGAAGGACCGATGTGTAGCAACGGCATTATTTGATGGAAGCATTTTTTTTATTCTAATTCAGAAGAGTCGAGAGACGTGGACCAGAGATGGAAGGGGAGGTATGTGGGAGGGAGAGGAGGTATGAGGGAGGGAGGGGAGGTATGTGGGAGAGAGGGGAAGTATGTGGGAGAGAGGGGAGGTATGTGGGAGGGAAGGGAGGTATGTGGGAGAGAGGGGAGGTATGTGGGAGGGAGGGGAGGTATGTGGGAGGGAGGGGAGGTGTGGAGGAGGTTGGAAGTGATATAAGGATGGGGATAGTAGAGAAAGGAAAGGAGGTGACCTTTTTTTACATTAATTAATTGACAGTAGTGGAGGAAGGAAAATCTATATATATAATTTCTAGGTGCGTGAGAGACCTTGTGAGTTAAGAGTTTTTAAAATTATAAAGAGAGAATAAATTTTCATCTATGAGTAAGTTAGGCAACACAAAATTCATAAAAGGGTAGAGTGAGTGAGTGAGAGATTTAGTAGTATAGAGGTCTTGATGTACGTCAGGAATAAATCAGGGGAGTATTTTTAGCCTTTAAGAAGATCAGGGAAGAGGTGAAAACAGCACCCGGGAGAACTTGTCACCAATAACAAACTAGACTACTGAGTATAGGGTTCCGAGTCACTCAGCACAAGGTTGTGACCTTGACCTATGACCTTCTGAATCCCCAAAACGTAACTTTCAGCTTAAGGGGTTACCTTGGTGAATACACCGTTATATATATCTGTTGTAAGGGGAGCAGATTACCTGCTCGGCGCTTTCGCAACCCTCTTTCAAGTCAGGGGGCGTGAGGACTAATAACATTACCTCGTGTGTGTGTGTGTGTGAAGCTCTTACCGATTTCGAGTAATGCTGCCGACGTACTGTACATAGATACAGACGGCACTGACTCCTGTCCCGACTGAAAATGTTTTTCCTGTGCGATTAATTATCTGTCACCCTTGTGGGCTACAATGTATTGATAGTGCGAGGAAAAATAACTTCCACCAGATAATCCCATCCCAGTCCCTCTTTTCACCTCTTCCAGGGTCTTTGAGGTGTAATGTTTATTTATATGTTAATAAAAAGTAAAATGTAAATACAAAATATTGTACACTGGAAGGGAAGCCATAACACACCGGTTCCTTGTCCCCTTTATAACACTGGTGGCTGAGAGGAGAGAAGGGAAAGATAAAGACAGCGGCTGAGAGGAGAGAAGGGAGAGATAAAGACAGATTTAGGAGAGGGAGGGGACGGAGAAGTGCGTCATCTAGGAAATCGTTAGGTATATAATTGCGGAATATTTCATACTAAACCTCTCAATGATGTTCAGATCCTCAGTGATGTATAGACTCCTTGTACACTGAGGAGTTGTTTTGTTGTTGTAAATCTAGACATTACTTACACCATGTACTGTATATGACCGATTAAGTATTTTTCTGGTATCTTTTCACTTAAAACAGTTACAACACCAATTTTACTAGATTAAATAACTTTATGTAACCTTGATGTAGATTTTGTTCTGTTATGATGGCGCGGTTAAAACATATTTCAAAGAGACGACCGAGCGTTGGCTAGAAATGACAGTATTGTTGAGATAAAAACTTTAAAAGAGATTTTTAAACATAATCTCTGGATACTAATCTGCCTCTAATGTCACTCCTAACGAATTTCCCGAAGTCAATGAGTACTTTTCCACCAACTTAACAACTAAATGTAAATTTTATGCGGCCTCTTGGCGACGTATGCTAAACAGCTGCCGCACCTCCGTAGATCATTGTGATTTTTCTTTAAGCAATAACCATCCCTCAGCGCGCCACCCTCTGAATCACTTCTGGCGGGAATATTAAGGGCTGGAAATATTCATATTTTCCGCCATCAGATGTTTCACGGCACCTGAGGAGGGAAGTCTGCCAAGTCTCAAAACTCCCGCCACCTCCAAGTCTTGTGCTAGTTGCTGAAGTCTGGAAAGTCTGGTCGTTCTCGGCTCTTACCCGCAATTGTAAAGTATGATGCAGATACACGCTCCCCCCCCTCTCTCTCCTTCCATTTATTCATATCTTTTAATTCATGTTTGTGTCTCCCTCCTATTAGGCATATCATATCTCTCACTTTCTCTCCTTCATCTGCATATTTTGAACTCTCTGTCTCTGTCTCTCCGTCCCTCTCACTCTCACCTCTTATTTTCTATGTACCTTTCCCCTCTTTTCACTATCTCCTCCATCTGCATACTTATAATCCAGTCTCTGCAGCCATCGCCTCCGTATTTCATCCTTGGGGAAGATTTTTCATACAACATTGGCGAGCGTTTGATCTTTCCACTAGTGAGCGTTCACACGGGTCACCCACGTCCGGTTAATACAAGACTGGCTCGCTATCACAGTTCCCTTTTACCTCTCCCACTCCACCTTCTTTTAGCTTTCACTCTCACTGGTTCCTCTCACCACTCTCACTCCACCTCTTTTTTTTTTCGTTGCTAACTCCCTTTTAGCTTCAAGTCTTTTCTGGGTGTTTTTGTTTTTGTTTTCAATCACTCCTCCAACTTTACTCCCTCCCACAGCTCCTCCTTAGCGTGTTGACTCCACCTCCCTCCAGCACGGTGAGAGTTACCCAAGTCAACCCATTACAACCATCCTAGCAGTGCAGTAATAATAAATAATGATACGCATTCAGATTGTGCCATTTTTAACTTATCATCACTTCAGAAAGCTCAGTTGGAAAGTATATTCTGTGGTGTTCATTTTGTTCCGTAGTGTTCATGAAGCTCATTTGGAAAGTTTATTCTGTGGTGTTCATTTTGTTCAGTAGTATCATGAAGCTCATTTGGAAAGTTTATTCTGTGGTGTTCATTTTGTTCAGTAGTGTTCATGAAGCTCATTTGGAAGGTATACTCTGTTGTGTTCATGAAGCTCATTTGGAAGGTATACTCTGTTGTGTTCATGAAGCTCAGATGGTAAGTGATCTCCTGTATTCCAAGTGTTCAGCTCTGTTCCTAGGAGACACAGTTTGGTAAATCATCTTCGGCGTTCTTGATGATGAAGCAATTGAGAAAACCCATTTGGAAGGTGATGTTTGAGGCACTCACATTGTTGAGGCGTCCCTTAGTAAGAGACACACCAGCTACGTCACCTTGACCTTTTGCTTTTTACCCTCAAACTAATGCATATGCAGAGGCGATGAGACACTACCCTTGCTCTCTGTTTGGTGATGATACCCCCAACCCGGTTTTAACACCCGGAAAAAACCCCACAGGCACATAAATTAACTAATCAACTAACATACAGACACAACTAAACGCCATACCCATCCTGGAGTCATGGCGACGTGGGTAATTAAGTTAACCACAACACCTATTAAAGTAATTGTCTGCTCACTTGCACGCTCTGACGGTATCCGTGACCACCACCAGGCTTTTATTAGGGCGCTGCAGGCCATCGAGCAGTAAACAACTCTGTCTGTTCGTCTGTCTGTCCATGTCCTCATTCACTTTTCTCATCCTCTGAAAGTTCACAGTTCTAATTTCCAAATATTTGCTAAATAACTATACATATGATCGATGATCGTGCGTCACAAGCCTAGTGGTGATCAGTACTGTCACTTATATTTATTGAATTTCTTGCATATTTCCCACATAATTATGGCCACCGATTTATGGGAGGTTATTAGGCTTGGCTCATTTTGGATTTTGTAACTCATTATTCAAATTTTTTGGCATAATCATTGTAATCAAACAGTTTAATGTAATAATATAAACTTATACCAATTTTCATCTGATTTTACTTTTTGATATAATCTGTATAATTGTATAATTTAATCTAACACTAACGTAAACTTGTGTCTAAGTCATCTGTATTATTATAGTCTTGCGTCTACCACCATGCATTACCCTTCACTAAGGATACCTCAGTCCCCTCCCTTTGATATGTTTGATAAATATTTACACAGCTGAGTATCTTCTTTATTCAGTCCTTTCATTCCTATTTACCCACTGGCTCCTCCCCAAACACCCTCGCTTCCTTTCTGTTATTGTGTTTACATTCGTTTCTTTGTCCTTATATTTGCCTTTCAGATATCAGTTATTAGTTCTTACTCCCTCAAATCTGAGAATTATGTAAATAACTTCGCTACACACACACACACACACACACGTTCCTGGTCAGTTTAAAAAAAGTCATTTGACTGTGTAGACCACGTTGTTACACTCCACTGTCTGTGAACTTGCGCGGTTAGGGGTTAAAGGGAGACCTCTACAATGGATCGCCTCTTACCTCACTGGACGTCAGGCCCGGGTTCGCGTTGAAGGTTCTATGTCTCCTGTTCAAGAAATGAACCTCGGCACCCCTCAAGGTGGAGTCCTGAGTCCCACCTTGTTTAACACTCTCATGCACTCAATTGCATCTCTCCCGTGGCCGACAGAAGTTGTCCACTCAGGATATGCCGACGATGTCCTCCTCCAATCCCCTGACTACCTCAGCATGCAGAAAGCCCTTGATCTGATCTCCAGAGAGTGTGATTCACTTGGTTTCCTTCTTTCAACTGCGAAAACAAAAGCCATGTGGCACGGTCGTGTTGTACCTCCACCCCTTCTCTTATCAGGAACGCCCTTGGGCTGGGTTAATGAGACAAAATACCTGGGTGTGTATGTAACTCGCACACGTTGTCAGATCCCTGAAGTCCGCTATCTTCGAGACATATGCTTTCGGCGTCTCACTCCCCTCTCTACCATGTGCAGGGATTCCCTTGGTGCCACCATCCCTGTACTTCTCACCATGTACAAGTCCTTTGTCCGTTCCTGTATCGACTACGCCGCCCCTGCCCTCGTCAACATTAGTCGGACTGCTGTCAACCGTCTCGAAGTTATCCAGAGGAAAGCTGCTCGTATCATCCCTGGGGCTCCTCAGTGGACACGCTCTACTTCTCTATATACCGAACTTGGTCTTTCCCCCTTACAGGATCGTGTCCAGGAGTTTTACCTAAAAACTGCCGCTTCCATTCTACGGGATCCTCGGGGCAACTATGTCCAAGCCAACTTGACTCCTGCTGTCCGAGGCCGACCTCCATCTAGAAGACAGTGGCGAGGGTCACTCATCCGAGCCCTTCAGGAACACGACCTCCTGCCTGATATTGTTGTCACCCCTGCTGTTGGTTCGTCTCCTTCTCCCTGGCTGGATTTTCAACCTGAAGTGATTGCCCTCGGTGGACCGCTCCCGAAATCCCACGTGAACCCTGTTATTCTCTGCAAATACCACCTCTCCAGGATCTCCCACTGGTCCCCAGGTAGGGTCGTCCTCTACACTGATGGTTCTGTTGACCCCGCTACAGGTCGGGCCGGGGCTGGTGTCTACGTCTCCCGTCCTGATGCCCCTGAGCCTATCAAACTGTCTCTCAGAGTTTCTGACGGGGCATCCTCCACTCAGGCTGAACTAATAGCCCTCCTTGCTGCCTTTCTCGCTGAGGAAGAAGCAGATGGTTTCTGCCCCTTGCTTGTCTGCTGCGATTCCAGGTCTGCTCTCTACGGGATCGCATTTGGATCAGGGGAAAATAAGGACCTCATCCTCCGAATACGAGGGTTAACATCCACACTTCAGGATGCAGGCCGTCCTGTGACATTCCTATGGATACCCAGTCATGTCGGTATCTTGGGGAATGAGGCAGCAGATGGCCTTGCCAAGACTGGCTGCAACAAGGCCACACCTGACTACGTTGTTCCTCGAACACTTTTACAGCTTAGGACCCAAATTCGCCGCAAACAGAGAGAAGCTCGGGAAGCAGCCATCCCCCTGGACTCCCCGCCCACCTGGTACGATGTCCTCCGTAAACTTCCTGACCTCTCGTATGTCTATGGGAAAGGGTCGCGGAAAGGGGACGTGATTGCTGCCCGTATCATCATTGGGTATGACTTTGCTTGGGAGATTGGTATCCCCGCATCCCCTGAGCAACGCTCTTGTGCATTATGCAGAAGACCCGACAGCCGCACCCTTATCCACTACCTCCTAAGATGTCCCCACACACAACGCTTCCGTGACGCCTGCTGGACCACCACTCCACGACCCCCTGACGGAGACACGATGATCCTCCCCATACTGGCCAGATATTATGTAAATAACATTGGTTATGTGTTAAAGGAATATCCTTCCTTCCTTAGGCTTTAGTAAGCCCCTTTATAATATTTATACTGTATATACTTGTCACACTTGCCAGATGTTTCTGGTGTTATTGTACAGGGGTACCTAGTGACGGCACTAGGATCCCGCTTCCTCTATCAAGGAATAAACAATTGAAAATTGAATATTGAACTTGAGTACAGTATCTATTGGAGAAGTACGGTAACGATCCTGATGTCTTGTGGTACCAGTACTTTAGACGATAAATGACTGTCAACGTAGCTACTCATTTGTCCTCTTTACGACTCGTTATTACTAGAGGTCGGTCTTGTCTTTTGGGTATTATTGGCCGTTATTAGGCTGTACAGTTCCGTTCAGAAGTTCGTGGTACACTGGCGGTGAAGGGTGCATAGTCTGTTGTACCCTTCCTGCGCCGAACTTCCTACCAACACACACAGTAGAACTGGCAACGGAACAGTTTGATTCGAACGAATACTCATCAAGAGGAGATGGGAAGGATATTGATATGAATATCCTGCTGACGGTGAAAAGAAAACTGTAGTGATAGGAGTATCTATTCGAATATCAAAATACAATAGGGAAATTGGTTTCGAATGAACACCAAAAGAAGTAGGTGATCAGAGCCAGTGGCGGACTGGCCCACCGGGATACCGGGAAATTTCCCGGTGGGCCCCAAAGTGATGGTTCCTTTGGCTACGTTTTGGGATTAAGTGGGCCCTTTTGGACCCTTTTGAGTGGGCCCCTTTACAAGTTTTGCAAGTAGAAATTTTTGACCCAGTCCGCCACTGATCAGAGCTCATATATCAAGAGTCTTTAATGTATTCATTATTTGAAGTTTGTCGTATAAAACTCTAGCTATATATACAGTATATATATATATATGTGTGTGTGTGTGTGTGTGTGTGTTTCGCTAATTAGTGATAATTGCCGATTAAGTGTTAAATAACATTACTTCATAAGTACTCGTATCACATTTTCGACACACACTGAAACACACCGACACAAGTGGGCTGTGTGTGTGTGTGTGTGTGTGTGTGTGTGTGTGTGTGTGTGTGTGTGTGTGAATTTCACCGAGGTGTTGTTGTTATTTGCCGCTGATGAGAGTGATCAGAATCACACTGCTCCGTTGCCCGTTCTACTGTGTGTGTTGGTAGGAGGTTCGGCGCAGTGACCTGTCGTCCAGGAAGGGTACAACAGACTATGCACCCTTCACCGCCAGTGTACCACCAACTTCTGAACGGAACTGTACATATTCAACACTGTGTACATGGGCATTAAAAAAAACTGTCTTCGCTTGGATTTGAACAGACTTTACACCTGGTACTGTGACAACATTCATAACTTTCACTCCTAAGGAAATTAAGATGTAAACACTTCAACTGAAGAAGCCTTTTATGAGTGTTCTTACTGCCACAGTTTGTAAGTATATTTAGGCGAAATACACAAATTCATGGGAATCTGTGTCGCGACAGTTGTCATTATCAATATTCAGATTCACATAAAACAATTCATATTCTAAATTTAAGCTTTCAGTATTTACATTACAAACTCGCTGTTGTGTTGTAATAACAATTGATTCACCGCGGCATTATTCAGTAGCACAAACTTTTCATCGCCATAACATTTCTTTAACATAGTAATAGAGAGTTTTGCTGTGTGAAGGATGACAGAAAATAGAACCGGTATATTTTTTGTTTAGCTTATAATACACATTTATAATACTGTAGTGATTGATCAGTAACACACAGCTTGAGGAGCATTATAAACTAAGATTTAATTCCTCTATTACATACAAATTATAACTTTTCTTGGAGGTATCATTAAAACTAACAACATTTATTATGCCCTCATCTGCTGACCTAATTATGGTCCTCCAGTAAAATCAAACTATACTTACCTCATCTTAAGGATTTATTCGACCGAGCTCATAATTAGTGCCAATGCCAAATGACTCCAGGAAACTGAATATCGAAGTACTGATGTTATTCACCACTTAGCTTCCTGAAACAATAACAGCACACGAGAGAGTTATGATTTTCCTGTGAAATTTACTCTCAATATGAATTAGTAAATTATTTTGAAATACTTACACCCAATTTAATAATTTATGCATTCAGTCCAAATTTGCAATATACTCTTTATTATACGATTTACATATAACTGTAAGGCAGGATGTGGAGCAGGAGAAGTAAAGGAATTTTTTGTTTAGTTTAACAAATTAATTGATAAAGCTTGGAGTACAGTTTGCCTATTGTGAGTAATTCAGTCAGGTCTTGACACTGAGGGTGATGTCACTGTTCACTGCCATGCAAGACAGTGGTTCATATACATTGGACGTCATATTCTAATTGAAGACTAATCAGTGTGGGCTAGCAAATTTGGGATAAACAGCAAGAATGTCCTCAAGCACACCTGATTCAATGTAGTAATTACATAGTTCAAGATACAATAAGTCAGGTGGCCTGAAGTCTTTGACAGTGTCACATTCAATAATATAGTGTTCAAGTGTATGCTTTAGAGGTTTATCACAAAGTTTACATGCTGAGTGTTCCGGTATGGGTACAGCGTTACTAACTTGCCAGATGTGTCTGTATCCTAGCCTTATTCTGGCCACGACTACATCACATTGTCTGGCTCTGTCCTTATGCTGGCCATACCGGTACCTCTTGTCACAAAATTTGTCATATTTACTAATGCTACAACTGCCAGGTCTCTCTGCATTTCTCAGTTCTTCTAGATCAGAGTTCATGAATCTGACTTGAATGTTTTTAAGTACGGCATTGGACAGGCCAAGGTCACGGTCAACATTTTCTTTCTTACATGCCTCATTGGCCAGTCTATCAGCACGGTCATGATACCTGATTCCAACATGGGACGGAATCCACACATATTCGATCCGAGAGTTGTTCTCATTGACAGTTATCACATTCCTTTTAATATCACATACAACTTTAGACATAGCGCCTGATGGGCTGTTTATTGATTTCAAAGCACTCTGAGAGTCACAGAATATCACCCCACCTCCATTTTCTTTGAGGTAGTCTGTAGCTAAGTAGATTCCAGTTAGTTCAGTTTGTGTTGTGCTGGCCCAGTTGTTCAGCCTTTGTTTGTTTGACACTATCATCTCTTTTTCTTTATATATTACAATTGCACAGCCTGTTCTACCTGTGTTTGTCTGCACAGAACCATCAGTAAAAGCATAACATTCACTTATTTAATACTCTCTATGTGTCTGTTAATAGTTTCTAGTGTGACACATCTCACCACATCGGTGTTTAACATTTGCTTACTACCAACAGGAGTGTAATTTATAGGAACTGATATATTCTGCCAAGGAGGAATGGCATTAATGGGTTCGTCTGGGGTGATTGGGACATTCAGTTTCAAGAGATCTGCAACACTTTTATGAAGCCACGCCCCAAAGAGAGTCTTTTGTGGAAGGTTAGCGAGATAGTCGGGATTACTTGGATAGAACATCAACTCAGTAGTTTGGGGACCATTATTCTTCAAAACTTTAACACAAAACATGGTATTAAGTAGAGCTATCCTCTCAGATAGGGAGGGCAGCCCGAGCTCCTTCCTCATGTTTACAATTCTGGTTGATTTTGGGCATCCTAGAATGATGCTCATGGCTTCATTTTGCACTACCTCAAGGCTGTTGAGTTGTTTAGGCAGAATAATCACAAGATGGAGAGCATGATAGTCAACTACAGAACGAATGAAGTGAAGATAGAAAGTACGGGCATACAGTAGGTGATGTTAATTCCATAGCCCTTGCCACAAGGGTTCTGAGGGGTTTAATGCTCTGAATTAGTTTGGCACGAAGGTTGCCGACAAAGTTTGCATCATTCACACAAATTCCAAGATATTTATAAGAGCTACATAGTTTCAAGGGCATGCTGTTAATGTTAAAGTCAAGAGGCAGAGGATGAGCAGGACGAGGATTGAGGACCCTCGTCTTGTCAACAGATATTATGAGACCACATTACACAGTCCTCCTAGCAAATACATCCAGCAAGGCTTGGAGCCTGAGCTTGGTCTGTGTCATAATGCAGATAGCATCAGCATAGCATATTACAGCCTCGTTTGGTTGAACTGGAATGTCAGCAATAAGCTTGTGCATCAGTATATTAAAGAGCATAGGACTTAACACTCCTCCCTGAGGCGTGCCAAACTCAAATGCTCTCATTCTGGCACTTTTAACTCCCCTAAACAGAACACTGGCATACCTGTTGGACAGATAACCCTTCATCCATGTCAGGAGGTTACCTTGGATGCCAAAATTAGCTAGTTGCTCAAGTATAATGTCTCTATTAGCTACATCAAAGGCTGATTTAAGATCTATGAAGGCTGTTTGTGTCTTATCTTTTGAGTGAACAAGATATTCTGCAAAGCATGTCTGTGTGCTGCACCCGGGCATGAACCCGTACAGATTAGGAGCCAATTTGTCTTTGACGTGAAAAATGAGACGGTTGAGAACAACTCTTTCAAGGACTTACACATACAGGATGTGAGTGAAATGGGCCTGAAGTTGGAGAGTTAGCTTTAGGGATTGGTACTATGTTTCCTTGAGTCCATGTCTTAGGCAGAATACCCTGTGTGAGGCTCATTTGATACAGGTCAAGCAGTGGATGGTTAGGGACCTCATTTAACAATCTCAGGGTGTTATAGGTTATGCCATCCTCACAAGGGGAGGATGATTCACCTTTTATTAATGCTGTTGTTAATTCGTGGTGCGTTATAGGAAACTGGTCGGTAAAGTCTGGTGAGGAACAGGCTAATTCAATATTGAAACCCCTATTAATGTGTGTAGTGTTAAGATATTGCTGTATGTCAGGAGGCAGGGAAATGATTTGTGACACACTAGACCATTGGTCTAATAGCATGTCAGCATATTCTGCAGGGCTGTGATAAAGTTGAACTGGGGTGGGTGACTTGGTATTGGCTCTAATTTTGTTTCACACTTCTGCTAGAGTGGTTGTTCTATTAATCCCCTGTAAGAATTGTTCCCAATAGGTGTTTCTCACCTGTCCTTTGAGTTTACGAAATGCTCTGTTCGCTTGGAGGAATGCCAGGAGGTTATCACTAGTTTTATTTTGCTTAAAAGTGTTGGCAAGCTGTTCTACTTTCTCTCCTTCTTTGGTGAGGATGGGGTCATGTGTCCACAGATGTGGTTTAGTGCTGCCCCCCTTCCTCCTTGATTTAACCCAAATGGTATAATATGTGGTAATGACATTTACAAGATCACAGCAATATTTATCTACTGACCCAGGTGTATATCCAGCATACCATCTGTGGATGTAGGCCTTGAAGTGCAGTTTAAGATTATCTGGGATGTTAATTCTGAGCTTAGGATGGGGTTCACACTTGACATCAGCAACAGTGTATTCAGTAAGTACTGCATAATGATCACTGACTAGTTGGTCTGAGATGACCTTAGCCTTGATATTACTGTCTACTAGGTTATACCCAATCACATAAGCGGCCCATCCTACAAAGGTTTGAGTAACAGATGTAGATCACACTATATGGTATCGAAATGTTGCAGCAGTTTCCTGGGGTTTATATTCAAATAAAAAAATAACCTGAAACAGTTGATTTACCCGTAGAGAAATAATGGAAAACATGATTAATTATATTACCTAATGACAGAAACATTGTTGTGGTATAGCCAGTAATATGTTGGTGTATCATTGAGAAAGAACATTAATTAATGCTGTGGCGGCGTTTAACAATCCCGTCGGGTAGATTATGCTAATAGTTGCAGAACGCTCTTTCACTGTCAGGACGGAAGTTCATCACTGCCCTTCTTGCCCGGGCAGTGAGACAAGAGGCTCTTTCACTGCCCAGCACAAGGCCACATTTACTGACCTTGTGGTATTCACAGTCTAGAGGTTAGGGGTTACTGGAGACTGAGAGGGCTTGTCTGAAGTTATTATATTTATTCATGAATTTTAAGTCGAAACGCCCTTGTGTGGGGGTAAAGGGTACTTGAGGCCTCGGTACACACCAGGTTAAGATGTACTGCATATCGTGAATATTACTATTACATATTGCGGTAATGATGTCACTGGATACGTAATTTTGTTGAATTTCTGCGGATGATTCTTTTTTAACGTAGCAAATTCAGATCTTTAGACGAAGCTGTGTTCAGTGTGTTCAGTGTATTAGTATAGTTTACATACAGCATTTAGTAGTGCAGTGCGACCAGCCGTACCTTGTTATTTTGATTAGGTTTGGCAAGCACCAGGACTCTGTGAAACTCTGCTAGATAATGGTTTTCCTGTTTCGTGTCACGTCTGAGAGTTCAAGACAACCTGGTGCCTGTCTGATCGGTGGGCTGAAAAGTAAAGCTCTTATGTTGTTAAGGGACATCGAGTAATACAAACAAAGAAGCGAAGAAGGATCATGGCCACTGAAGAGTAGTTTAGTGTACTGACTGCTGACTCCTACCAAATTCAAGTGGGCAGCAAGTGAGAGAAGGTTAGCCGTATTGCTTACACAGTTGATAACTACCGGACTGTTACACTTGGCCCAATAATGTTCATTATTATTATTTTATATATGGCATATATTTCCCAGGTGTGGATAATTTGGCTTGTGTAGCTTACTTCAGTTTAAGGGAATAAGAGAAAGAAAAAAAATCTAACCTTCAGAATTTGAGAATTCTCCACTTTCTACTTGAAGAGTCCTTATGGCCACTTATCTAAAGCCAGTGAACTCACGTGGCCACTCTCACTTTGTAAACTTACCACTAGTGAAGCTTTTCTACCCATAACAGGTGAGCATAAGTGCCCTTCATTTAGAGGACTCTTCTTACCTCATTCCTCCTCAGGGAGACACCATCTTCCCACCTCCTCGGCAAGGGGATCCAAACCCGTGTCTCCAGCGTGCCCTTAAGTGATCTCACGGTCTCTCACCCTTCCTACTTTTTAAGAACATTCCCTCACATACTTGTAAACTATAACACCCTCCAATGCTTTGAAGAGGGAAGTACTGTAACTCGCCTCAACCCTCTCACTTTAAATGGTCCACTCCCCACTTTATCAACCTCCTCCTCCTCCTCTTCCTTCTGTAAAAGGAAGGTCATTGTTCTGCTCATAAGTATTCGTTCATATCTCTTCTGTTACTTAAAGAATGTCACATTATTTACTAAAAAACTAGTTCTCTGGCTCACTGTTTATTTATATGCTAGCCTTAGACCTTACATCCCAGTAGTCAGCCAACTGCTGGCATAGTTCACAAATATAAAGTAAAATTTACTAATAACTGAATATAGAAAGTTTTCTCCGAGGTCGTCTAGAAAACAATGTTTCACCTCGTTAAGAACAGGTGTCTTTGGATTAGTTTTCTCTTGGGAATTCCTCACTGTAACGCCTCATTAGTGGTTTTTCCCAACTGCCTGTTACAGTGAGGTCTTATCACTTCCTGAACATAACAACACCCTTGTTGACACACACGACTCCTACAAATCACGTCCTAGTTAAGTGATTGTACACTAGGAATGTCGCACTATTTCACTGTTTAATTATTTTCCTTATTTCCACTACATACCTGTATGTTTGTTTTCAAATGGCCAGGATCCAATGATTTATGTACCCAATTCTCAAAATTAATCATAGTTCACACACACACACACACACACACACACACACACCCCAACCTTCTACTACACGATGTAGAATACTTTGTAACTTAAAAAGAACTCCTTGTCCCCCTCATACTAAAGGCTAAACAAGGCGTTAATGATTTTCCACAGAATTCACGTCTTATTTCCATTTATTCTTTGGAAAGAAGGTTTTACGCGAGTAACTTCCCGTTCCTGACATTCTCGCGCATTTATCAGAGAAAACTTGGTAGGTTTGTGGCTATAAAGACGCCCGCATACAAAAGCGGCGGAGCTCTTACAAAATATGTAAGTTTAGGAGGCTCCAAATACCCCGCACCCCCTCTTGTGTGTACTGTGTAGTTAACTATTTTATATGAAATTAGCGTCAGCAAGAATCCCATTTGTGTGTCACAATGTTAATTTTATTTATATATATATATATATATATATATATATATATATATATATATATATATACAGTATAATTGTTTTTCTCAGTCTGGCTATGTGCGACATCCCCTAGAAGCAAATGTTTCCAAATTCTGATTGCACTTACCTTTTTAAGTAGTCGTTTGAATAACGAACTGCAACGCCAATAAACACAGTAAATTGCATTATTAATGCTATATTGTATTGTGGTGTGAAAACTAAAACATTTATTGTGTACAAGGTTGCCTGAATTTAATTAAAGAAACGGCAAGCCGACTAACTTTCCCAAGGTATTATTTTGTCCCCACGTAAGCCTAATAGGCTAGTAAAAGGGGCGTACACCGAGCTCCAAATTTGATATTAATATTAAAGTTTTACATGCGAGTGTAGCGACCCTCCCAGGTGACATATTAAGAACAATATATAATAAATATAAACAAGACCTTATTTAAAGTAAAACAGTTATTATTGTTATTGTTCTTCTTCTTATTCTTCTTATTATTATTAATTTTTGTTATTCTACGTCTTCTTCTTCTTCTTCTTCTTCATCTTATTATTATTATTATTATTATTATTATTATTATTATTATTATTGTTATTATTATTATTATTATTATTATTATTATTATTATTATTATTATTATTATTATTATTATTTTTATTATTATTATTATTATTTCAGATTATATATAGTAAACAAAACAGTAGGCTACACTAATTAGATGTAACCATATAAGACAATTGTGACAAAACACTATACTGTACTGTATAAACTCTTCCGAACATGTGTAGTGAGACAACGATTTTGACAGTAAGAAAGCGAAAGATATTTAAACCTGCACATGCCTTGAGTGACACTACCTCGGCCAGAGTTCAGGAGAATGTTAGGTGAGTCAAATATGTTAAGTGAAGATGGTTCTAATTTCGACTGTTTCTAAGCTATGCCCTTTCCACCACATTACGCAACCCTGTGGACTGTATATTGAAAAGTCAACAGCGTGAGACTACAGAAAAGTTTGTCTTAGAGAATGAAAGTTTGAACGGAGACACTGAGATAGTAAGGAATGAACCCAAAGAGGTAGAGGAGCCGACAGTCCCTCCCGCATTCTGCTCCACCAACAGGACACGACTGGTCAACCTCAATCACGCCTCAACTAACACACGGTGGCTCCTGCCGCTGTGCCTACACTAAAAAACAAGTGAACGTCGGCTCATATATCCTTTTACCTGGTGATTACGTTTTATATATATATATATCTTGATAAAATCACACGGGAAAAGGGAAACAACGGAGCACCTTAGCTTTCGTCTTTGTTCAAGACATCTTCAGAGGCAACTTGAATAAAGACGAAAGCTAAGGTGCTCCGTTGTTTCCCTTTTCCCGTGTGATTTTATCAAGATTTATCTTATCCACGTTTTCATTGTGGATCTACATGAAATATATATATATATATATATATATATATATATATATATATATATATATATATATATATATATATATATATATATATATATATATATTCTTCACCATCAACTTGAGTGTGTCTTGCAGTAGGTGGGCACTGCCTTTGTTTCCTTATAAACAACAAACAATCAATAGTTAGTCTTTCATTTCTTCACTAATTGATTTGAAACATGGCAGATTTATACCTCCGTTATATACGACCAGACTCAATTATATTTATTTGTACTCTAGCCTTCATAAGTTGTGAGTGTGTCTTGCTTTGACTGTATCATATGTTTATTGACTACAGTTTATACAGTCAGAGTATATCGAGGCCCCTTTGACCATTATCTTCGTGGCATAGATTAGTTCACTTTTTGCTTATAATAAAAGCTAATTTACTATCCCGTAAGATCCAGGGAAACTATTAGTCCCCTTTCCTGACACGTCTTGACAATCACTGCAGTATTGTGTTATACGTGTACTGTATAGGTAATGTATACACACCTAGCAGCTGTGGTGAGCGCTTCCCTCCCTACCAGAATCTAGTGTTGGGCTCAGTAAGCTAAACCAGGTAGTAGAGCGGACGTGTATATCCTGCCCTGAGCGTCTGTGTCTTCTCCGCCAAGTGTTACTGATATCTTGGATGTCTTCCTTCGTTTGACACACGAGGTATTTAGTTCTTGCTTATTATGAGTAACTTACACCGCTCAATGTTGCTTTACCTTCTGTTAAATGATTATTTTCACGGCATTTGTTTTAATTAAGTTGTTAAATTTCGTTTATTGATTCACTTTTATTAATTATAATAGAATAAGTGTATGTACTCGTATTAGCATAAATTTGGACACACACACACACACACACACACACACACACACACACACACACACTTAAATCACAAACATCTTAAGTGTTACGTTGCTTAATTCAATTTGCTTACATTCCGGAACGCGCGCGCGCGTGTGCGTGTGTGTGTGTGTGTGTGTGTGTGTGTGTGTGTGTGTGTGTTATTTTTTGTAACTTGTGTACCTCCATGAATTATGTTTGTTCATCACCTTAACACTTTCATCCACTCTCTAGTGTTTATTTAAAGATCTTAAACACGTGCAATATTTACCCAACTGTGTTTTAGTAGAGAAGACTGTTGAGCACAAGGAAGTTAGGAGAACCTTCATGTTTGACGTCAGAACTGCAAGATGTATGAGGTGGTGGAGGAGTATGCTGGGAAGAGTTCCACTGTCGCGAGGTGTTAGGAATAAAAGATGAGAGGGAGCGCGAGGAGGATTTCCCCTGTACTGTGTGTTTGTTAAAATTGTGAGGTATTGACAGGCAGTGGTGCACAGGTTGTTCAAAAATAAAAACACTTCATTTTATTCACCAATGATATATCTCATAAAATTCTTCAATGTTGCCTGAGGAAATGATGGCTGAGGTCTTACAGGGAAAAGATTAAACTATGCGCTCATAGTTGGAGGTCACGATGTACACCAGACCGTGCATTTGAGTGATGATAAGGGCCATTGGTGAACCTCGCCAGGTGGTACTGTGCCCGAGTAGACATTGTTTCTACTTACCTGACCACTGAGGAAAGAGTGAGCATCCTTGAGAAAATCCCTGTTCTTCCTATTTATCTTCCCAAACCACCAAGCTGTTTCAAGGCGCTTCTCTTTGCTTCAATGAGCTTGTGTCTGACTTGTATTTTGTTTGTTTAAAGTTTCATGTCGTCAGAGAGACTCCCTCTGAGACTAGACACTGTCAGCCCAAGTTGTTGACTGCGGTGGTGAAGCGTGTTTTTTGGACTGTTTCTGACCTCAGGAGTTCTCAACAAAGGTCGTTCAGAGTTGGTCTCTGTCGATTTTGAGTTTTAAGTTTTACAAAGTATCATTTCTCTCTAAATATTTCGTCCATTTGAATATTCTCTCTTTGCATGGCTCGTCTCTGTAGTTAAATCTTCTCTTGAACGAATGATAGCGTTTTTATGTAGGGCTCTATAGTAAAGGCCTCTATAGTAAAGGGGTTTTAATTAGAATGAGATGATGGTTGTGATTGGTGATTAGGTTGATATAGGCGTGGGGTGATGGTTGTGATTTGTGATTAGGTTGATATAGGCGTGGGGTGATGGTTGTGATTGGTGATTAGGTTGATATAGGCGTGGGGTGGTGGTTGTGATTGGTGATTAGGTTGATATAGGCGTGGGGTGATGGTTGTGATTGGTGATTAGGTTGATATAGGCGTGGGGTGGTGGTTGTGATTGGTGATTAGGTTGATATAGGCGTGGGGTGGTGGTTGTGATTGGTGATTAGGTTGATATAGGCGTGGGGTGATTGGTGATTAGGTTGATATAGGCGGGGTGATGGTTGTGATTGGTGATTAGGTTGATATGATGGTTGTGATTGGTGATTAGGTTGATATAGGCGTGGGGTGATGGTTGTGATTGGTAATTAGGTTGATATAGGCGTGGGTGATTGGTGATTAGGTTGATATAGGCGTGGGGTGATGGTTGTGATTGGTGATTAGGTTGATATAGGCGTGGGGTGATGGTTGTGATTGGTGATTAGGTTGATATAGGCGTGGGGTGATGGTTGTGATTGGTGATTAGGTTGATATAGGCGTGGGGTGGTGGTTGTAATTGGTGATTAGGTTGATATAGGCGTGGGGTGATGATCTGAATTACAACAGCAACAACTCATCGACAAATATTGAGAGATGCATTTTTCGTGAAGGTGAACATGACTGCTGTGAAGGTGAACACGACTTGTGAAGGTGAACATGACTGCTGTGAGGGTGAACATGACTTGTGAAGGTGAACATGACTGTTGTTGAGGGTTAACATGACTGCTGTGAGGGTGAACATGACTGCTGTGTAGGTGAACTGCTGCTGTGAGGGTGAACATGACTGCTGTGAGGTGAACATGACTGCTGTGTAGGTGAACATGACTGCTGTGAGGGTGAACATGACTGCTGTGTGGGTGAACTGCTGTGAGGGGTGAACATGACTGCTGTGTGGGTGAACATGACTGCTGTGAAAGTGAACATAACATTTGAAGGTGAGCATGACTGCTGTGTAGGTGAACATGACTGCTGTGTAGGTGAACATGACTGCTGTGAGGGTGAACATGACTTGTGAAGGTGAACATGACTTGTGAAGGTGAACAGTACTGCTGTGAGGGTGAACATGGCTAGTGTGACAGTGAACTTAGTTGCTGTTAAATGAAAATAATTGACTCTTTCCACAATCCGTGACGTCAGGAAGTAGAAAAAAAATGAGAATTCGTTTTTTTTTTTCATTGTTAGCCAAAATTTGTATTTGATTTGTCAAGTGTGAAAGACTTGACAACTATGGCTACGGTGGCTTAGTCCCTTGAGTGCGATGTCTCACGCCCGTATTATTAAACAACATTTTCCCTTGAAGAGGGTCGTCGTGTTTCAACTAGAGTTTTAAACTAAATGAGTCCTGAGGGACACCACAGTACAGTTCTTAACGGGCTGGTGTGGCGGTAAAATTGACTAATTCCAATAAAATTAATTTATAATATTGGAATTAGTTAAAATTACCGCCACACCAGCCCGTTAAGTAATGTACTGTGGTGTCCCTCAGGACTCATTAGTTTAAAACTCGGGTTGAAACACGATGCATTAACCCGTTGAGTTCGATGTCTTAACCCTTTGATTATGTTGTACTAATACACACACACACACACACACACACCTTTATATTCATAGTATGCATTTCACCATTCGTCAGCTTACACACTGTACACCACTGACGGACATGTGAAGCGAAACTACATCGGATTTCCCGCTACCTCGCCCAATAGATGTAAACACTAGCGCCGCCCTCCCGCCCGTGAAAGGTGTGATCGTATTAGCCACTTTATGGAGGATATAGTATAAGGGCCACTTGTTCTATTATGACTCAGGGCAGTCTGTTATGTTTTTATCTCCAGAATTCCAAAGTGTTAGGATTAGGATGTTACATTATCCGTTCGTTTGTCTGTAGTGTGTCTGTACGTCTGTGTGTCGTGGGAGATTTTAGGAAGAATCTTTGAAATTGCTTATTCTGGAGAACTGAAAGTGTGCGAATGGATCAGTTTGAGTATTACCTAGAACAGACCACTGCTTGTGTTAAACCTCACTTAAATAAACACCCCTCACGCGTGGAAAATGTTATCAGTTAGGTAAGTCCAAAATGCATATTGGGCCGAATAAACACCACCAAAAATATAAGAACATAAGAAAATAAGGAGTCTGCAATAGGCCGGTTGGCCTGTGCATGGCAGCTCCTCTCGAGAGTTACCACCACTCTATCATCCATGAATCTATTTAGCCTCCTTTTTAAACTTTCCAGCGTTCCAGCACTTACTACAAAGCTGCTAAGCTTGTTCCACTCGTCCACCACCCTATTTGTGAACCAGCTCCTTCCTATCTCCCTCCTAAACCTAAACTTATCCAACTTAAATTCCTTGCTACGAGTCCTATCCTGCTCAGATATTATAAGAACTTTATCTATATTTCCTTTATTGATTCCTTTCACCCACTTAAATACTTCTATCATATCTCCCCGCACTCTTCGTCTTTCTAGGGAATGCAAGTTTAGTTTCTTTAATCTTTTTTGATATGGAAGGTTTCTAAGTCCAGGAACCATTTTCGTCATTCTTCACTGCACCGGCTCCAGTGAATTGATATCCATTCTACAATAAGGTCACCAGAACTGAACAGCATAATCGAGGTGCGGCCTGACTATCAATCAGAAAATATCACTTTTGTGCACAAGTTTCCAATACACAAATATGTACAGTGTACCTAGTTTAATAACCCGCATTTATTAAACAATCACCTGCACAAAATTTGGTTGTTAGTTTTTATTATTGGCCTCAGGGGTGGTTAAACAGTTGCCGTCTGTTTGCTTGTGTGTGTTTCTGCAGTAAGTACCGTCAGGGCTATGATGTTCACAGGAGGATTGAGTTCCTTCCTTTCTAATGTGAAGGTCACTGGCCAACAATATTTCAAACCATTTGGATATCTCGGCACGGAAAATAAGCTTTCGTGGGGATGCCGTCACTATTGTTTATTCATATATTTACTTTATTCTCTGCCCCTGATCGACCTGTTAGCCGCTTGGACTGTCGATCACTTCTCTATTACGCACTGTTGGAAAGTACTGGGCGTGCAATGGCTCCAGAATGTGTCTGAACCTGCACTAGTGTTGGTTAAGTCTGGTCCTGAATGAATTCACGCTCGGTGCCGTCACAACATTCTCTGGCAGATTATTCCAAAAGCTGCCTACGCCTTGTCCTGTTCTGAGTCCGAGTTACTATCATTTTTAAGTTTCAGATCTGACACGCCGGCAAGTGTTTTTAATTTCGATTTTGCGTAACTGTAGAAAGACTTACGGTTTGACTTGGCCTCATTTGCTATCCTCCTCTGGAACGCTTTTTCAATCCTTCTCTCTTACTTGGCCTGGTTCTTGGACCTAACACACAGTCTTCTGCTCTGTTGATCATTTGTCGCGACTCATCTCTTCAAATTCTGATATTTTTTCCTAACTTGTCTATCGCCGCATTGTTCACATGTAATTGTCTCCTAGTAATCACTGAGTACATTTTACACTCTTTTGATATTCGGGTTAGTATCCACGATCTTATTTATCAACAAGCCAGGCTAATAAAGGCCCTTTGTTTCCGCCCTCATCCTGTTTTAGTAACCACAAGTGATCGTGGGCCCTTCGTGCCCGGTGGCGAGTCGGGTGGTACAGTTTACCGAGGTGGTTATAATCATGGTCGTGGTTGTTATAATCATGGTTGTGGTTGTTATAATCATGGTCGTGGTTGTTATAATCATGGTAGTGGTTGTTATAATCATGGTCGTGGTTGTTATAATCATGGTAGTAGTTATAATCATGGTCCTGGTTGTTATAATCATGGTCCTGGTTGTTATAATCATGGTTGTGGTTGTTATAATCATGGTCGTGGTTGTTATAATCATGGTAGTGGTTGTTATAATCATGGTCGTGGTTGTTATAATCATGGTCCTGGTTGTTATAATCATGGTCCTTGTTGTTATAATCATGGTTGTGGTCGTGATACTTACAGTATGTAATATACTATAAGAATGAATAATAGATAGGTTAGAGTAATTAGTTAAAGAAATATTCGCCATAAGGAGAAGTAAAATCATAAAAAAAAAATTATGAATCACCGATGATCATCCCGAGATAAATTATATTATGAAGAGACGTGACCTAGATTCTGGTTAGATTAGTCACCATCTGCTTAAGTCATCACCTGTGTTAAGTCGTCATAGTCATCATCTACGTTAGTCAGTTTTAGGCCCATCTCACATGATTGACCGACCATCGATCTTTCTGTGCGAGGGTGTAATTTACGTTGGTGGATGTATGACCAACCCTCACTGACGCAGCTATGGTCAATTTGGTGTTATTCTTGTTTATAAATGCCTTCTAATCTGTCTCAAGTCTATCCGTCCTGTCTATTGCCATCCCAACTGTCTGTTCGTCTGCGTGGTGTTTGAATGTAAGCCCGTTTGTACTCTTTGTGTCGTCAAATCTGTCTGTCTTATCCATTGTTGGCTTGTGTCTGCCTGTTTGTCTAATGTGAATCAGTCAGTCAGCTGTCTGTCTGTCATGTTAATTGCCATATTGTCTATTTGTGCATGTATGAATCTGTCTATTTTTGGCAACCTCCTGTCTGTGTTACACTGTAGCTGTAAGGTCGTCTGGTAACGTTGAAACTGCGCATCCAGACGCATGATGAAACTCAGCTCCCCCCACCTGTTATCTCTAACTATTTTCTGTTTCCCCTTCTTTATTCTTCTATTTACTCATCTTCCTTCCTTTACAAATCCAAACAACATTAAAAAAAAAGAAGGCTAAGAAAAAAAGTGGGGGGAGGATGAGGGAGCCGTACGATAACTGCAATCTGGGCTGACAGCGTACAGCGAATGATGGTGCGCCAAGTCTGTAGACTTGCATCGTTTTCCAGCGTAAATAAAATGGTTATGTAATGGCTTCCTAAAGAAACCATCGACATGGGACCAGGTTTGTTCCACTCTACGAATTTTTTGCGATTTTTCCACCAAGTTTGATGAAAAACGATTGTGCCATTTCGGCTGCCCAGAACAGACACACACATACACACACACACACACACACACACTGCTATTCCTATAGTAAATTAGATTATGTGAACCTTGAGCGACTGTAGGTGTAATAATTTGTATCCCAAATGTATTCCAAATATTTCCAAAAGTTCCAATTGTAGCTGAATGTTGTCCCTAAAACTCCCTACTTGTAACCCAGCTCTGCTCATTCGTTTTCTATTACCGCTCCCCTATAGAAGATGGAGACTGGTATTCATTTGTCGTGTGTGAGGGGAGTGAGATTGACACCTCCACGCGCCCTTCAGCCACGCAGAAAGGATCAGGGCTTATCTCCTCAGTGCATTCTCTATTGCTCGGACTTAGTAAAAATAGCAGAATGATGGTGACTGAACTTTTGTTGATAAAAGACAATACTGGTGTTTATTTATGAATGGTATTTATACTTGTTTGTTTTGTCGCTCTGCATTTCAAATTTAATAGTGAGGGATAATTGTGACGTAACAAATATTTTTATTTAAAGCAGAATACACACAGTTTCCATTAAATATAATTAAAAAGCTACACATAATTACCCGTATACAGTATATAGCTACAGCAGCGTGTCTCTTACCAAAAGCAAATACTGTACACACTTTCAGTCTCCTGTATTTGTTGTCATTCATTTATTCATTCTCATTGGTGTGTTGTGCTGTTATACTCGGCTGCTACAACAAGGTCCAGACCTACAGTAGTTTACCCCCATCGTTCCTCACAGCATCGCTCATCAGGAGCGTCCTTCCCCTAAAATCACTCAACCTTAATCTTTCCTCCGCTGATTCACACAGACAGCTGCTTCCTTCATGTCTGTCCGCCCCACTTCTAGTGCATCCTTCATTCCATCCTTATGCATATATATATATAAATATATTCAACAATGAATTATTTTCTATAGCCAGAAGTAAAATTATACCAACACAAATTTTGTGAACCAATACAGCTGTTTTAGACGACCACAGTATTCCTGACCAACATAATATTTCTGGACCAGCGCAGTTTTTGTGGACCAGCACAATATTTCTGGACCAACACAGATTTCTGGGAAGAATGATAAAATGTAATGAATGGGCAGGAGACCTTGAGTGTGTGGAGGCAGGACTGGCCTTCTCTGTTACACGGATCTCTACTCACTGGGAGATTGGCCAGATTCTTCTAATTCATTTGATTAATGCAGCCTGACCTTCACAGACGACCCTTGACCCTGCTTACTGGAGAGCAGTTTACCCATAAAGCGGTTACTTACCAGTTTATTAATTCCAGTGGTCTGAGAGCCGGGTCCGGTATCACCAAGATTATCTGTAATAATTTTCTTCGCTAATTGGTGTTGAGAGAACAAGGGTAGTTAAGAGAGAGTCTTAGTAAAATATTTATGTCACACGGGAACTTACTTTTCTGATTTGGGTTGTCGGTCTGGTAAGTCAGGGTTAGCATCTATAGAGCAGCTGACGCAACTACAATAGAGTATTGACGAGAGAAACTGTTAAGAGCGCTGGCAGCTTCCTGATTAATGTGTACGTTGTAAATTAAAACAGTTAATCAACGTTCACTTGAGTTTCCTTCAGCCAGCTGGAGTAATTTATTGAATATCAACATTTGAAAAAAGGAAACGGAGTTTAATTTGGCTGAAACATGTGTAACGAAAATATAGTAACTGACTGCGTTAAACATCTAACAGTCAGCACAGGAAAAGCACACATTGTGCTCATCAAACGCAACTTATAAGCTCGCTTTTGGTTATGTTTTTGAATCGCTATATTTATGTTATCTGTATCAAGAATATGTTTTTATCTTCTTTAGTTTTGATTACAATAATTCAGTCTGGTGTAGAGATCTGCCAGACAAAATATTAAACGTGTTTCCGGTTTCCCCACTGTTATATTTTTCCTGCCAACCCTAATTGTTTTGTTTTTAAATATAAATGAATAAATCAGTACTGTGATTTAGCCATGGGCCACTTCAGAAGGAGGCTCAACCATTACTGTGGGCCTTGCTATGTGTTTTGACCTGTTTGTCTCCCGAGTCTAGAAGTCTCACTGGAGGCGGTGAACCCAAAGCAAACTAGGATTTCACAAGGACCCGTCGCGTCGTGCACGATAGACAAGGAGAGTGACCACGAATCCATCTTAAATTGAGTTGTTATGGGTTAGACAAATCATTTCTCAGTCAGTCAGTCAGTCAGTCAAGATTAGCATTCATAGAGCCGATAATGCAACTACAGTATATTTTACTTAGCTGAGGCGTCAAGGAAGTTTGGACATGTGCCTGAACGCCTCGTAGATGCAATATTAGCTACCTCGTTTAGCTTAGTGTTAATTAGGTTTGTTTACATTGTTTTTGCAGTTAGTTGTGGTTGTTTCAGCTGCTAGTTATATTGGCTACTCGAGCTGTGTTTTATAGAATCAATTCTATTTTAGATTAAGAAATAGATAAAGATAAGATAAGAATTGGTCGAGATACAATAATGCGAATTTTTGCTCCCACGAAATAGCTGGTTCAGGAGGAAACAGGATCGCAGGCGGGCTGCTTCGACGTGGTGTTGGTATGTATACAGAAGGCAAACCAATAGAGCTGTACAAATGGATTTCTTGAGAGTGAGGAGTATGGAATCAGGCTTGTCGGACAGCGTGAGGAACGAGAAGCCATGAATGAAACATAGGATCAAGACAGGAGTGATTGATCCAGTGAAGGAGAGTGCTGGGGGGGACACGCCAACTGCAAAAAATTAACCCAACAGGAAAACAAAACAAAACAAGAGGATGTGTTGATGAGGAATGTGTTGTGATAATGTTAGAGGAGGTTTAAGGTAGCTGGGAATTACTCGTACTCTTGTTTGTGCATAGTTATTATCTTTACTTATTTGCCACTTGTGTGTAGGGCGGTTCAAAGGGCACCGAGACCTCAAACAAGGGTTGGGGGAATAATAGTATTGCCAAATAAGTGTGGAAAGCGACATGAAATTGCCAAGAGAAGTAGAAATGTCCACAAATGCTTGATCATAGCCTCGACTTACACACTACACAGAATATAAAGGGAATCTTCAAATCTACATTGATTCACAACGCTTCATATCAACTCACTTTGCATATTGCGAGTTTCTGTATGAATTATGTCAGAAGAAAGAATATATCACGCAACAGACGGACTGGGAGATGTGTGTAATAATAATAATAATAAACGGTTTATTAATAGAGTTGCAGCCGGTGGCTGAAAATATACAAACTTACATGTGATTTAGTCATAATGGTATACGTTCAATCCATTTACAGGGCTGTACAGTACATAAATTAGGAGTTGTTTATTATTTTAACAATAGATGGGATGGTGCTGTTCTCATATCTATCAGTGCGGGCTCTTATGGGCTGAATTTTGTTGTAGTGGCAGACTGCGCGAGGTGGGCGGGGGACTGCAGGTGGCAGTAGGTGGCGATGACGAGGATGGTGCAGTAGTCCACTACCAAACCCTGCTAGTGCTTGGTGGTGGAGGTCACTGAGGGATGGCATTTCCAGGGTGGAGAGAGCGTTGTTGTAACCGGAGTAGTCTGCTCCGAGCATGATTCTGCAGGCCCTCTTCTGTACCTTTTCTAGCTGACGTTATTGGGTAGAGTTGAGAGAAGACGATCAGGCTGGTGACGCATACGTTAATTTTGGGAGAATAAATGCGTTGTGTGTGTGTGTGTGTGTGTGTGTGTGTGTGTGTGTGTGTGTGTACGATACCATTGAAATGTAAGGTGACTGATCATGATATGGAAGTTGTATTATATTTTGGCTGGACCTGTGTTGCTCCTGAGACAGCACAAGTATAAATTGTTAGTTCTAGTCGACAGGTATTTATGTTTATCTCATACAACCAAACTTTATATTCTAATCATTGTTATTTAAGTCGCAAAGGTTTTTGGATTACGTGAACAGGTAGACAGGTAAGGTAAAATGGGAGTCATCTTCAGCAAATACTATAATCAAATGTAAGTTGGGCTACTCAGTATAGGATAGGTAGCAGAGGGCAGTTAGCGGAAGTGAGTTTCCTACAGTGAGAGAATACAATTTAGAAAGTGTAAAGAGTTTAGATTGAGGGACTTTGAAGGATTTATAACACGAAGTTAATAGAGTGTATTTCTTTATTTGTCATTTTTCTATAAAGTCATGTACTTATCTGTGTATCTCTCATCTTAACTCCTCTCCCACGTGTATATATGTGTGGGGTGGATCAAGAGATACAGATATTAGTGATAAAAGACTGGTGTAAAAAGTCAGAGAAAACCGCTTAGACAACACGTAGAAATATCGACACATTACTGGATCATAAGTTAAACGAATCTACATCTCACATTCTGTAAACATAAAGATGAACCACAAGGAACTACAAGTAACACAGTCGAGATTGTTGAAGAATCTGAAAACATTGAATATAAGAAGTGAAATATCTGAATAATGTTGAAAACCTGAGAGAGAGAGAGAGAGAGATTTTGGTGAAAACTGCGGAGAGTGGTGACACGAGGGTACTGAAGTTGATAAATGGAGGACACACACACATACACCACACACACACACCCCCACACACACACAGACACACACACACACACACACACACACAGACACACACACACACACACACACACACAGTAAGGGGCTTTATAACCCTGAAGAGCTCTGGTAAAGTGAGTCTACAAAGATGAGATTTACTTGGCGGGGGGGCAGGTAGTGTACTCTGGGTGGCTATGCCTGACACTGACTCATTGCTTGAAATACTAAAA
The DNA here is from genome assembly GCF_018991925.1 of Homarus americanus. Taxonomy (NCBI): domain Eukaryota; kingdom Metazoa; phylum Arthropoda; class Malacostraca; order Decapoda; family Nephropidae; genus Homarus; species Homarus americanus. Next base: position 497,111 of record NW_024723430.1, read on the forward strand.
TGGGAAGGAAAGCGAGTGGTGGAAATGGATGTGGTGAGGCAGAGTTTGAGATGGGTGGGTGGCTTGGTAGAGTGCGGGCGGGAGGGAGGGGTGGAGAGGGAGCGTTGAGAGATGGAGTAGTGTGGTGGAAGGTGTGGTGATAGATGGAGAAGTGTGGTGTGAGAGATGTAGAGTGCTATAATGGAGAGTGTGGTAGAAGGTGTGGAGATAGATGGAGACTTTTTGTTGGAGGGAGAAGTAAAGAATGGAGGCTTAAGAGAGAGAGAGAGAGAGAGAGAGAGACAATGGAAGACGTGAGAGATTAGCGAGGGGAAGGAGATACAGTGGAGGAATATTCCCTACGCGTATATACTCCCGCTGGTCGAAGCAAGAGAGACATTTCAGCTGTTTGACCTCCCTCCCTCCCCCCCCCCTCCTTACCCCCCAGCCTCCTCCCCTCCCCTTACCCCCCCTTCCCTCTCTTCTAACCCTCCCCCCCTCCCCTCCCCACCCCTTCCCCTCTCTTCTAACCCCCCTCCCCTACAGAGAGTTATGGAGAAGAATGGTTCCAGAAATGTGTAAAAGTAACTTGGACAGACACCAGGGAAGGAGTGGTAGCAGAGAAGTGATCATGTCCCAGGTGTTGATTATGTGTAACTACATGTTAGAATATATTATGTGTGCTTGGCTTATATGTTTTTAGGTTAGTTTTCAATGTTGGGATAAACGTGTCGTGTGTGTGTGTGTGTGTGTGTGTGTGTGTGTGTGTGTGTGTGTGTGTGTGTGTGGGTGTGTGTGTGTGTGTGTGTGTGTGTGTGTTTTTTTTTCAATGCTGGGATAAACCTGTCTGAGTATATAGAGAAGTTTGGTGGTGGTGATGACGATAATGTTGTTATTATTACTATTGTTGTTGTTGTTTTGTCTATTTAGTGTTACTGTTATTATGTAAAAGCTTTATGAAAATTATAAGGTATTAAGTATCCAAGTGAATACAAATACTGTTGTAGCGCCATAAAAGTAAAATTTTGATAGTTGTGTATTTTAGACTTAACTGCCAGGAGGGATTTATTTTTTCTAAGACCGATTTATTTTAAGGTTTATTCTGGTTAGCAACTAAACCACAGTGACTGGGGCTTAACTAAGACAGTGAATGATAACTTGTTACCCGACCCCTGGTAGTTACAGCAACCAGTATCGAAGATGATGGCGTAGCAGCGTGGTTTGTTATCTGTTACAAAGCTGTCCGGCGCGGCGTGTTAAGTGGTAGCTACAGCACCACCACCATTGATGTTTCTCTCACCAGTTATCTCACGGGTCAATATGTAACCCGTCTGGTGCTTCACGATGTTTAGTTCACTACACTACACCAGGGTCATGTAATGTGGGTGATGTGATACTACCACCACCACCACGTGTCGATGTTGACTATCATCACCACCCAGCCAATTCATTCCTTCCCTGTCGTGTTTTAATCAAGAAAGACAGGAGACGATAGATCAGGACCAGGGCGAGGGGGAGTTAGTCTATACATCTCCAGGAGGGAAGGAGGGCGGGGTAATGAGGAGGGTGGGGGAGATGAGAAGGGGACATGTAGATGAGGGGGTGTTAGTCTATTCATCTCCTGGAGGAATAGAGGAGAGGGGAGGGGTGTAAGGGAGACAGGGAGGTGAGGGAGAGTTAGGGAATTGTGGAGGCAGTAAGGAGGAAATGAACGGGGAGCAAGGGTGATGGGGAGAGGCAGTGAAGTGTGGGGAGATGAGGAGAGAGTGAGGGAGGCAAGGAGGTGAAAGGGAAGCAAGTGTGTGAGGAGTAAGTGAGGAATGAGAGATGGGGTGAGGTTGGTGATGGGGAGGTGAGGGGAAGAGGACACCGGGGTGGAGATTAGGGAGAAGTGTCCTTAGAGGATTGGCGAGGACTGTCCGGTGGAGGTTGATATTTAATGTAGAGTGAAGTACAATGGAGGAGAGAGTAGAGAGAGGGAGAGAGAGAGAGGGAGAGAGAGAGAGAGAGAGAGAGAGAGAGAGAGAGAGAGAGAGAGAGAGAGAGAGAGAGAGAGAGCTTATTCTTCTCTACCAACCGTGCTCTGATTCCCTCATTAAGCGGACAAAACACTTTCATCAATTTCGGTCAGATCCAACTGAGGTGAGTGACGAGAAGGTCTGGGGAAAAGGGACATAATCAGGGCTGAGGAGGACAGTGAATAGGTGGGGGAGGCAGAGGTGAGGGGAGGTGGAGGTAGAGGTGAGGGGGGAGGTTAGGTTAGGGTTAGGTTAGGTTAAATCATTAACTTCTTCCTCCCCTGTCTCTCAGTCTGTCCATATCCTACCGTCATTTCCTACGCTGCTCCTCCTCCATGCTCCCCTGACAATTCCCCTCAATGCTCCCCCACGCTTCCTCCATACTCCCCACGCTTCCTCTATGCCCCCACGCCCACCCATGCCCTCCCCCCACGCTCCCCCACGCTTCCCCTCTATGCTCCCCAAAGCTTCCCCTCATACTTATCCCCGCCCCACCCCGTCCTTGGTCATCAACCCGCCCTCTTCCTCCTCCATCATCAATCACCCGAGTATTCAGTGCATCAATCTTTTCACCACTTTTCAAATCCATCATTTTCGTCCAAATATTACGCAAGATATAAGCCCGGGCAGAGTGTGTACCTTGTCTATCTCTCCTTTTGATATATTTTTTAATAGACCATTACTTGTAAAAGATATATATGTATATAATGATTATATTAATAATTATTGATGATTTAATAAAAGAAAAAATCAATTTCGTATAAACACAATTAGTGGTGGTTTTATTGTTTGTATATGTATCAGGGCCCGAGTCGAGTGGAGAGAGTTCGGATCTTGTTCTTAAGTGATGGTCGTTCGATCCCCGGGCACTCCAAAGTCCACTCAGCTGTATATGGTCTTCTAACTGAAGGTGGGCGAGTGTAGTGTAATTTAAAACAAAAAAACACAATTACATGTACCTTTTGTTTAGTACAGATACAAAACAAAAGTAAGCTAACCTAGATAGCGCCTTACATCTCCATTTACGAGGCAAATTTAACATATGAAGAAATAAAAATCGGATATGGATTATTTCTAATGATAAATCGATGGTAAGTCACCACAGATTCTACCGTAGTTGCTCTCAGTTTTTTCTCTCCTTTCTGCATCATATTATATCAGTGTTCAGAGCTGTGTGTTGCATCACAAGGTTTGACGGAATACACATAAATTACAAGCACCAGCCACAGTGTTGCATGCTAATACACTGTTCTGGAGAATAAACTTCAAATTGTAATTGTTAACGTAAATTAAATATAGTTTTTAACACTATCTGATACTTTGATAAAAAGGTAACCTTTTGGAGGAACTCGCCTGATTTTCATTTCTTTTCCTCCTACATTCTTTTTCACCTGTTTTTTTTTCTTCTTCACAGAATTAACTTCGTTCCCGGGTAAGGAAAATCCTTTACCGAGGTCTGGCTCTATCTATTTACAAAACTTGATTTTATAACTAAGTTCATTACGACCACAGGTTATTGCCGTGCAGTTTTCTGTATGTCATGTAAATAAATGAGAACGTTTGACCATTGCTCATCGCATCCATAACTTTATATGTTTTGACTGTAATAATGAGACACGAGCCATTTACTCAGCAAAGACAGACCAACAAACTAGTCTTCCAGTGAAGTGATATATATTACAGTAACATCAACAAGAAGCGCCTGTATTAATAAATAAAATTGGTTTCAGATTTCGGTCTATCTGGCGGAGATGTTTTTATTGTTAGCTAAGAATTATTATTGTGTGATGATGAAAAAAAATGATCATTAAAAATAAACGAACCTCTCGAGGGTATGAAATATCTCACTTTGAGGGGTCGAGGAGGATTGTGAGTTAAAAGATAACAAAACAACATGGAAGGGATACACCATTTCTAACTTGTGAAATGTTTTTGAAATTTCATGTGCTTTAGCTTGAGAGAAAATAGTGTAATGGTCAATTAAGATACACATTAACATCGAAGCCAAAATCAACCGCGTAAGCAAGTTGAAGATATAAACAAATGTATGTACAGTCTCGTTCAAGATTCTTCGAACACTGCTACACACAGCTGGCAACTCAAGGCTGTTTGTTTACTATAGTACGTAGTATAATATAATACGAAACAACAAAGCCCAACCATTACTTAAGCAACGGGGACTAGGTAACCAATCACCGATCTCTTCTACATTTATTCATAATTTTTATTACGTACTATAGTAAACAAACGACCTTGAGTAGCCAGCTGTGTGTAGCAGTGTTCGAAGAATCTTGAACGAGACTGTACATATTTTTACTTGCTGTCTTAACATTTTCCTGTTTGCTTTTTCTCGGCTTTCACTTTTTATTCTTCCCTTCTGAGGGGTTTTGTCTCCCCTTGATCCACCTCTCACAGCTGAGGCACGAGGAGAGACAATAGAGGTAAATTAGGTGTATTTTAACAGTACAGTTTCATGAATACATTATTTCCTAAATGAAAGAAAGAGAAGTTTATTTTTCTGTTCCTCTTGTGTTGTAACCAGAGGAGAAAGGTAATACTCTCTAAAGGATTAAAAGTGTATATTATTGTAAGAAATGGAAGAAAGAACCTTTGGCCAAAATGAATACTGTACTACGGTCTCCATTTGGGGTCAGTGCTACCAACGACTCGTGGAAAGAATCGTCCAGTATTTCCGTTATGCACCAAGGGAAAGAAATAATAATACTGATATATTAAACAAATAAGAAATAGTGTTAAAACAACACAGCTTCGATTATTAAATCTGCTGAATGTACTGTACAGTACATACTCATAAGAAAGTACAAACTGTATACTTGTGTTGCGGATTGGACATAAGTGTACGCTGAAATATTGTTCACTGTTCACTGTAGACGGGGAGAACCTTGATAACACTGTACGGCACTGTCTCCCCTTCCCTGTGGTCACGTGTCGGAATCAATTTCTGATGAATGAAAAAAAGAAAAGAGGAAAAGAAAGAAAAAAACTATACCGAGTAGGGTTATCACCAGTGGGGGAGTGGTGTAGTGTGTGGGGTTATCACCAGTGGGGGAGTGGTGTAGTGTGTGGGGTTATCACCAGTGGGGGAGTGGTGTAGTGTGTGGGGTTATCACCAGTGGGGAGTGGTGTAAGGTGGGGTTATCACCAGTGGAGGGGTGGTGTGTGGGGTTATCACCAGTGGGGGAGTGGTGTAGTGTGGGGTTATCACCAGTGGGGAGTGGTGTGGTGTGTGGGGTTATCACCAGTGGGGAGTGGTGTGGTGTGTGGGGTTATCACCAGTGGGGGGGTGGTGTGGTGTGTGGGGTTATCACCAGTGGGGAGTGGTGTAGTGTGTGGGGTTATCACCAGTGGGGGTGGTGTGTGTGGGGTTATCACCAGTGGGGAGTGGTGTGGTGGGGTTATCACCAGTGGGGAGTGGTGTGGTGTGGGGTTATCACCAGTGGGGAGTGGTGTGGTGTGTGGGGTTATCACCAGTGGGTGGTGTGTGTGGGGTTATCACCAGTGGGAGTGGTGTAGTGTGGGGTTATCACCAGTGGGGAGTGGTGTAGTGTGTGGGGTTATCACCAGTGGGGGTGGTGTGGTGTGTGGGGTTATCACCAGTGGGGAGTGGTGTAGTGTGGGTTATCACCAGTGGGGAGTGGTGTAGTGGGTTATCGGGGTGGTGTGGTGTGTGGGGTTATCACCAGTGGGGAGTGGTGTAGTGTGTGGGGTTATCACCAGTGGGGGAGTGGTGTAGTGTGTGGGGTTATCACCAGTGGGGAGTGGTGTGGTGTGTGGGGTTATCACCAGTGGGGGAGTGGTGTGGTGTGTGGGGTTATCACCAGTGGGAGTGGTGTAGTGTGTGGGTTATCACCAGTGGGGGAGTGGTGTGTGTGGGTTATCACCAGTGGGGGAGTGGTGTAGTGTGTGGGGTTATCACCAGTGGGGGGTGGTGTAGTGTGTGGGTTATCACCAGTGGGGTGGTGTGGTGTGTGGGGTTATCACAGTGGGGAGTGGTGTGGTGTGGGGTTATCACCAGTGGGGGTGGTGTAGTGTGGGGTTATCACCAGTGGGGGGTGGTGTGGTGTGTGGGGTTATCACCAGTGGGGGAGTGGTGTAGTGTGTGGGGTTATCACCAGTGGGGAGTGGTGTGGTGTGTGGGTATCACCAGTGGGGGAGTGGTGTGGTGTGGGGGTTATCACCAGTGGGGGGAGTGTAGTGTGTGGGTTATCACCAGTGGGGGGTGGTGTAGTGTGGGGTTATCACCAGTGGGGGGTGGTGTAGTGTGTGGGGTTATCACCAGTGGGGGAGTGGTGTAGTGTGTGGGGTTATCACCAGTGGGGAGTGGTGTAGTGTGTGGGGTTATCACCAGTGGGGAGTGGTGTAGTGTGTGGGGTTATCACCAGGGGGTGGTGTAGTGTGTGGGGTTATCACCAGTGGGGGTGGTGTGGTGTGTGGGGTTATCACCAGTGGGGGAGTGGTGTAGTGTGTGGGGTTATCACCAGTGGGGAGTGGTGTGGTGTGGGGTTATCACCAGTGGGGGGTGGTGTGGTGTGTGTGGGGTTATCACCAGTGGGGGAGTGGTGTAGTGTGTGGGGTTATCACCAGTGGGGGAGTGGTGTAGTGTGTGGGTTATCACCAGAGGAGTGGTGTAGTGTGTGGGGTTATCACCAGTGGGGGAGTGGTGTAGGTGTGGGGTTAGTACCAGAGGGAGTGTGTAGTGTGTGGGGTTATCACCAGTGGGGAGTGGTGTAGTGTGGGGTTATCACCATGGGGAGTGGTGTAGTGTGTGGGGTTATCACCAGTGGGGGAGTGGTGTAGTGTGTGGGGTTATCACCAGTGGGGAGTGGTGTAGTGTGGGGTTATCACCAGTGGGGGGAGTGGTGTAGTGTGGTTATCACCAGAGTGGTGTAGTGTGTGGGGTTATCACCAGTGGGGGAGTGGTGTAAGCGAGCCATCAACTCTCTATATTGACTAATATATTAGTACATTTCATCGGCTTCTCAATTTATCAAAATCTTCAAAGGACGCGTCAGCGAGATATTCTACTACAAAATTTTAACATTAATGTTAATATCGTCGCCATTACACACCGAATTCAATTTAGGTTAAGTAAAAGCGAAACTAGTTTATTATTGTTGAATGAGAACATGTCATTCATTATTCAGCATTAAACCCATGGTCATCATTATTATTGTCACACCGTGTCAGCTGAATATTAAAAATGGCAATATTTCTGTCGTTAATATCGTGAAATGGAGTTACAGACGTATAGTTGGTAATAGTGTTGCAGCACCAACCATTTATCAAGTTGGTGTGACGTCATATGGCGGGAAATTCAAGTGCAGACGAGTGCCCGCGAAGGGTCATTAGTGAAGTGGTGGTGGAGAGGGGAGGAGCCGCTCGCGCCCTGGGGAGAATTCTGAATATTTTGCATATTTGAGGGAATGGAAGGAAATCACAGGAATAAATTGGACGACGTTATGGGGAGAAAAATATGTAGATTTTTTTTACGGGGGAGGGGGAGGGTAAGCGGATTAAGTATGGCAGAGGAAATAGAGTCTGACGAATCCGAGTTGTTGGTTGGTAATAAAGGGTGAGGGACGGGGAGATGTGTGTGTGTGTTTGAGAGATGGATGGGTTAGTAGGGAAGATAAATTAAACATAGAGTATGTGCACGAGAACAAAAACCGAAAGTACTAATACACTAAACACTATGAGTAAACGAAAGGGCAAGTCGTCAACAGGAATAAAGAGAAAATATGACCGAGATCAGCCATTGAGTCGTCGTCGACAGTTTGATTGACAGATCAAGTGATCTGCTACAGCTCGGGTATCTAAAATAACAAACGAAGCTACAGAGACTGGTAAAATACAGGAAGATGGCCGCCACAATGACCAGCCTCGCATCCCTGTGACATTCCCAGATGGATCGACCGTGGAACATTTTGGTGCGCTTTTGTCCCGTGGTCGTGGCGTTTCGCGTGCTTTTGTCCACCGGTTATGGTATTTTACGCGGCCGATGGTCAATTTCCTCCTGGCGCGTGGAGTGTTGGAGGGGCTAGGCCGTATGGACTGTTTTGATGGGCTATTGTTATACGATATGAGGGGATGGTGCAGGGCAGAGATCTTTGTTTACATATATGATGTTTGTTTTTTCCAGCGGCTGAAACTGACGGTTGTGAAGATCAGCCACTGTCAGTCTGAATAACTAAGATACATCATACTACCGGTATATTTTATGTGAATTGATACAATACATATTTATTTCAGAGAGAGAGAGAGAGAGAGAGAGAGAAGAGAGAGAGAGAGAGAGAGAGAGAACTCGCAGGTGATCAGTACACGTTACACATCACAACAGGACAACCCGTAGTGGCCAGACCATGCTTTAGCTGAGCCATATCCTGTATCCCTTTGATGGCGTCCACTGGTAGTGGGTGTTCCTCCCCTGCCAGCCTAGTCATCATTAATATCAGACCCACAATACCTTTATGGCGGTAAAGTGTCCTTTGTAGTGGCGCGTATAACCCCGATAACAAAGGCATTATGTGACGCTACATTATAGTAACTATTTAACGTCTGAGAGCTATACTGTATTTATTAACAGATTTATGTTTGTGTTGATACTAATGATCTTTAAGTGTATTACCATTAAATCTTTGTCTCCTGTAATTTTTGATGTTACAATGTGATCTGAGAGCCTTTTCAGAAGTGAACAAATATTATTATTATTATTATTATTATTATTATTATTATTATTATTATTTACTTTTTAATAGATAAATAGATCGACGATGATCAGTTTTAAGATGAAATATACAGTATTATAATATCAGCAAGTTTAAACACTGCCTCCTCCTCCTCCTCCTGACGGAATAACTCAGAGTGCGCACAAGTTACCACTCACCGACTCCTGCTGCCACGATTAATATAAGACAACACCTCTAATGTGTCAGATAACATAAGTGACCATATTATACTATGTGCACATCAGCTGCGTCAGTGCGGGCTGGTTAAAATGTTCTCTCAGTCAGTCAGCTAACAGATTCGGTTAAAACAACAATAAGGTTATTTAATTATACAACATACTGTGACCATAATCAACACTGTGAGGTGAGCGAGGCCAGCATGTCGCCTGTCTGTCTTTCCTCACTCCCTGTATCAGCACCAGCGGAGGTACAGTACATTAAAGTGAACCGTCACAATAGTTGCCAAACTTTCCTATTTTCTAGCGTTTGGTGACTAAATTGTCGTCTGCTGTGTAAGATGAAGCGTACAGTACATTGTTCTAGTTATATACAGAAACATTTTTAGCTTTACGGTGTACACATTGATGAATTTTATCAAGTAAAATAATGATGATAGTCTGGCTTGAAAACTTTAACTATTACGTGTTGTGTCCCGTTACTCTCCGGCTGAGGTAGGATTCTAAACGCCGCTGCTTTATAGTACTGTACTGTACATAGTGTGCCCTTTAAGACTATGGGAGGCTGGATTAGTTATCAGATGCTCTCTCTATATATATATATATATATATATATATATATATATATATATATATATATATCGGAAACATTATAGCTGTTTTGTTAGCTTCACTTCCTGTGAAAAATTTTAATGGTTAACTCCAGCGACGTTTTAATTAAGAGGGAAACAGCAGTGATGCTATTTTTAAAATGAAATGTTTAGTTTCATATCATGCCGGTTGAATGACGTTACATCCAATTACACACATATGAATGCATATTCAGGACAGCTCTCTGGGATTCCTCGGCTGAAGTGTATTTGTGATGGTGATGCACCTTTAGCGTGTTACTCATATTTTAGGAACCTTTACTCCCCAAATTTTAGGTTACAGGAGCCTCAGGAGTATGGAAGAACCTCCATGGTATACATGTAATATCCTGGGATATAGGAACGGAGTTCTATATTGATAAATTATATATACACCAAATTTATTTGTATTCTGTCTACAGTATGTAGAGTTGTGATTCCGTAGTCCCACAGTCCAAATGGTTCCATATTGTAGCTCACAACAGTCACATTATGAAACACTGTATTTACTGAGATTAACTGAGATACCAGTCGGTTATGAAACAGTCGGCTATGATTATCTTCTACTGTTCAATCTGCAGCAATATGATGAACGTCTTTATAGATTGAGGTAAATACTGTATATAGGAGACGTTTAATAAACCTTAAGACTAAACCCTCTTTCAACCTTTTTATATAAAAATTTCATAAATACATTTTTAGCTGTGTCTGGTCAAACCAATATCCACCTTTCCTGATATGACTGGTATTAGTTTTGAGAGCGAGGGAAAGTTATTTTAAGTGCGGCACAAATCACTTAGTGCAGGCAACGATCAATTCGTGTTTTTTAGTTTCAATAAATGTCTTGACTATCAGTTGGTGAGTAAAATAGACAAGTTGCAATAATATCCTCGAGGTACATTCGATCTAGCGGCCATAATAATGATTTTTAATTTAAGACGATTCCTGTTGAAAATGTTCTTTTGTGAGTCACATTTTTTTTAATTTACTGTTTCAAAAATGTAATAAGTGTTATCAAGATGCCATTGTCCAGGCAAAAAGCGAAGTGTCGGGGAAGCGTCAGTGAATTTTGTCTGTAAGAAGTTCATTATGCAGTCTCATCATAGACTGTAAATAAAGAAGCAGGTGAAGGAGGCACCTCGTCATATCTTACACAAAAATGTTGTTCCAGTGACATCTCATCACGGGCACTGTGTAGGGGAGGAGACAGCCGGGGTGGGGCCATCCATCAGTTTTTGCTCACCTGTGTGTAAAACCGTATATTAACTAATATATATAATATATATATATATATATATATATATATATATATATATATATATATATATATATATATATATATATATATATATATATATATATAGTTGTGAAGATGTATTTTTTGTAACATTCTTGATATTAGTATCTTGTCATGTGCGGCGGTCGAGAGGATAGTGTTGCTATCTTGCTGTACGCCCAGTCCAGATGGTGGCAGTGAAGGTGACTTGAGTGCAGGAGCCAGCCACTGCATCCTTATGTACCGAAGGCTTTCATTTCAGTGTATTATATTCTTATCAGCGATCGTCTCTGTTATTCTCCATATTCTCACCTCCGCCTCCTTCCTGCTGACCCATTTATCCTTTACTCTCACTCTGTCATCCTAATCCTTATCATCTTCACCTGCGTTTTCTCTTTCGCGTCCCCGACTTATCACCAGGTCTGGATTCCCAAAGATTCATGAGTTCATTTTTTATCAGAAGTGGGGGTGAGTCAAGGCGGGTCGTCACGCTAGAGGTTCTCTCTTATTTTCCGACTCTATTAGTTGTCAAGTTTATCTCATTTTTTAAGTGAGACGGTTACAAAAGGCGTTCTTACGTTCTTCACATTCCCAACGATGGTTCAGTCGTAACTTTTTCCTTGTAAACATGTATAAAAGAAAGCAGCAGATATGGTAGAGTCTCGGTGAAAGTTGCTATCTCAGCCTTCGTCTTTGTCTTAACTGGGATGAGCTTAAATGAATTCTCAAATTTATATTTAAAGAGAGCGTGGGGTGGGGGATGGTGAGGGTTGGGTGGTGGGGGTGTTAGAAATTGAAGATTAATTGAAATTGGGGGTGTTAGAATTGGGGTGGGGGTGTTAGGGTGGGGTGGGGGAGTGTTAGGGTGGGGTGGGGTGGGAGGGGGTGATGGGGTAGGGGTGGGGTGGGAGGGTGTTAGGGTGGGGTGGGGGTGTTAGGGTGGGGTGGTGGGGGTGGGGGGGGATCTTTGAACCTCGGAGCAGTATTCACACAGGTTCTAAGGCTGAATTATTCTCACTATTAAAGACGTAAGCAAATCCCAGCTGGCTCACTGAAACAAGAACATACAAGAAGCGTCTAAATTGGTACATAATTTACACTGTAATCCTACCTTAATCCCTAGTGTACGGTGGCACCTCTGAGTTGTAAAAATTCGTGTGGCGTTAGACAAATAAAATATTAAAGTTGGCAACCCCGTGGTGGAGGGGTTAACAAGATGTGTTCAGGTGACACCGGTTAGGGGGACATGATCATTTAAACTACAGAGTCTTTGTAAATCCCGACTGTAGGCTCGTATTCTCAATATCTCCAACACAGAATTAGGGAAAGTTTTTGAGATCACTTGTAAGACTGTGAAATGTTGCTGAGTCCTAATGTTCATGAGACACACGTTCACTTTCCCTTAACAGGAGGTGAGAAAACACCCTCTACCGGAACACGTCAGACACGACATAAATATAGTGGATCAAATATCTTCTGTACCGAATTGAGTTCCTGCTGTAGCTAGATTAATTCTGTGATCTCCGGTTAAAAGGGGACATACCCTGTGATCAGAGTTGGCACCATACTGTTTCCGGAATCTGTCTGTGTTGGGGGGGGGGGTATACGGTAAACAAGTCCTTTATAGTGTGTTAGTGGGTCTTAAAATTACTGCGGTAATTAGGGTTGCAAAGCGTATGAAATATTTCTAAGGGTCATTATAACCAACAGTTACCAGGAATGAACCTTTTGACTCCATATAGTTAATTACCGTGCTGAGGAATACAGGTACTGTACTTGTACTGAGATGTGATCGAAACGGCACGGGGCAGCCCTTGATATACAGTATATACTTCAGGTGAAATAAGCTGGGATGGTTAATCTTCAGTTGGAATATGCCGGGGTAACAAGACTTCCAACGGGATTAAGAAACTGCATTAATCAGAGACCGATTGTGAAAAGGACCTGGGTGAGTATGTTGACAATGATCTGAAGTTCTCGGACCATTGTGAGAAGAAGGTGAACCACGCAACTAAGCTAGCAGGTCTTATAAGAAGGTCGTTCAGATATCTAAAGAGCCCGTCCCTCGTAACGCTCTTCAAGAGTGAGGTACTTTCCCGTATGGTCCCCGAGATATACTAGGGACTGTCAGTTGATTGAAAATGTCCAGAGGAGGGCCACCAGACTGGTGCCTGCACTTCGAAACTTCAGTTATCCAGAGAGGTTAGAGTGTCTGCAATGACCTAGTTTATACTACAGACGGGCAAGGGGTGATTTAATTTAGGTTTACAAGCATCTCAAAGGGCACTTCTTAGTCGAGTGTCCATACCTGGAGCTGGCGGACGCTCGCCCCACAAAGGGTCACAGCTCAAGGTTGAATAAGCTAAGTCCAGAAAATTGTGAGGGGAAATTTTTTTCGGAGCGAGAGTTGTAAACTGTTGGAACAACCTGCCAGAGAGTGTTGTGACGGCACCGAGTGTGAGCTCTTTCAAGACCAGACTTTACCAACACTGGAGCAGGTTCACGTACATTCAGGAGCCGGTGCATGCCCAGTTCTTGCCATCAGATTAAAAATACGGGTTTGTGGAATGAGTTGTACAACGTCCATAGAGTTTTGAAGAAAAAAAAACCAGGTTGCATTGGTGCTGGATATACTGTATTTACCTGTACTGTACTGTATATCTTCTCAGCACAACTGTTAGGTTCAAGGGTTCAGAGTGGCCAAGACTTGATTTAAAAGCTCATCTACGGCGGCCGACTGGATACGGAACATGCCTTTTTCCTAAGGCTCGCTGGTTCAATCCCGGGGCACTCCTACTCCACCCCGCTGTGTATGTGCTTCTAACTTTACAGTTGGGGAAGCGAACTCCGTCGAGTCCATTACCGGCTTTGTGTTTAGTGTGTTGCATCCCGTGTCCCTAACCTTCCAGTGAAACTCTCTGTTACTTTCACATACTATAAACGACTTTTGGACAGACAGACAGACAGACACGTTCTAAAAATGAATATCGTGCCAACTTTGAACTCATAATATGACGCCTAAAAGGAGAGAATTTAAAAGTACTTATCTTTGAAATCCGGGACTTTTATCGTGAGGAGACGTTCATAAAAGGAGCTCGAGGCGTTGTTTGTGCTATGGTGGAAAGAAGGAGATGTGTGTGTGTGTGTGTGTGTGTGTGTGCGTGTGTGAAAGTTGGAAGAAAGAAGAGAGAAAATGTGCGAAATTTAGACAAATGAAGAGAGAGAGAGAGAGAGAGAGAGAGGTTGATGCAGTAAATGCGAAATTTCAATGAAGAGAAAGCGACAGAGAGAGAGAGACAGGGTATGATGGGGAGAGAGTATGAGAGCTGGGTGAAGGAGAGGGGAGAGAGTGAGAGCTGGGTTAAAGGAGAGAATGTGAGAGCTGGGTGAAGTGAAAGATGGAGTAAGAATTGGGTGAAGGGAAGGGAGGTGATAGTTAGAGAGTTCGGTGAATGGAAAGAGAGGAAAGCTGACTGAAGGGAGAGAATGTAAGAGTTAAATGAAGGAAAAGAAAGAGGGAGAGTTGGGTGTGAAAGAGAGTAAGTGAAAGTTGGGAAAGAGAGAGTATGAGAGTTCACAGAAGAGAAAGAGTTTATGGGGGAGGTTGATGCAGAGAGAGAGAGAGAGAGAGAGAGAGAGAGAGAGAGAGAGAGTTCGTGCAATATGAAGGTCCCTCTGGATACGCTTGTTTGCCCTGCTCTTGAGGCTTCGTTTACTTAGTCATAATGAAAACATGTCCTTCCCACTGATGCCATACGTGAGGTTGTAGTTTTTCCCGAGATTATTTGATTATGTAGAAGCAAATTATTGAAGTTTCCACGCGATGAGTACCGGAGGGAGACTGGGTAAAGCATTCCATGGGCGTGTATGTGTGAGGGTGATGCTTAGGGACGGTTGATAATCTATATATTTTAATGTTGGGGGAATATAAGTACTAGGCAACTTCGTCCTCTCATCCCATTCACCTCCTTTCTGAAGGTAAAACTCCAGCGTCTTGGAAAAATGTCCGTTATGACTGATATTCCTAAGAGATTTTCTCCCGCAGCGCCTCCACATTACCGGCAGGTGAATCCACTTTTCATATTTATTGTTGTGAGCTCTCAGATCAGCACCGAGAAAAAGAAGATAATTTGTGGCTTAATCTAGACCCGGTGTAGATCTCTATTGTACATAATTATCAGTGGACATTAACCCGCAGTATTGGCTGAGGATATTTTCCTTGTATTCTCTCCGTTCTGGGTTACACTGACGTGCTCTTCTATGGACACAAGCGTCGAGTGTTTGACATAAAGGCTGGTCGTCGCGTAACACACAAGACAGAGTCAACGAAAGCCTCGTCTGGCTGCTTCCTTTGAGAGGCACGAGTGTCGTCTTTGATGGGCTCTGCACCAGAGCTACAGGGTTCACAGGGACTCTTAACCTATTTTTTCCTCGTAACTGGAGATGTGAGAACGTATCACACTGATTCACTTTTGCTGCAGTACAAAGTTAGATTCTGAAATGCTTGTATGTTGATATTTCCCCTAACTGGAGATATCACAACCCATCTAACTGGTTCATTTGATAGAATATGAAGACGGCTCGTGGATGTTGTAACTGGGGAAGTTATACGATAACATATATGAAATTACTATAGGCGTCTAATGTTGAAAATGCTCTTACGATAATTCTGGATGATGGATCATATCTTACGGTACACCCCGGGAAGGATTCAACACCAGTTTGTTTCTTATTTTAAATGGCCCGCTTAGAATCGTCCTCCTTATTACCAGAGAGAGTTAGAAAAAAAATAATTAAATGCATAAACTGAGGAAAATCCAGATCCAGTTCGTTCACAATGGCTTCGGGGGCCAAACATTTACATAAACTGCATTATATTGTCACCTTACAGACTGATGTACTTCTCTTACTGACTAATCTTTATACTTGTCTTACTCTTAATGATCGACTATTTGTCCGAGTGAGCCTTAATGCCCAAAAGGGATTATATTTTTATAACTCCGTGGAAATTATTGATTTTGAAGGAAAATACTTTCATATACTCTCCGTCATTTCATATATTAAATTAATCAGTCCTTAGCGAATAGGTTAGGTTAGATTGATGCTGTTGTTATTCATATCTAGTTTATATTGTTCATTTTCAGTATTATTGAGGTGTGCAGTTATGTTTGAATTATCTGCTGAAATCTTGACTATTGGATGGTTAAAGATGTCCTTCTGTCTAATTACGGTGGTTTTAGTGCAGTGTAGGTCACGTTTGCCACAAAGATTAAGTGAGTGTTAAATACGTTTTCATCTTGATTTTAGTATTATAATTTCTGTACAGTGAAACAGGCAGAAATGTTTCTCTTCCCGCGAGAAACTTGACCTTCCATAGGGACTATATGTTGATCAGAAATTTAAGAAATGGAAAACTAAAAGACTAAGAAGCAGATAAAACATTGTTATAGGTGTGCTGGAACATATTTATGGCCTCCGTAAAGGAATTCCAAAATTGTTACAATTCACAAATAATCCCTGGTGCTGAAACTTAGTACTGTACATCTTGTTACAGTCAGAGACAGTGAGTGTGTGCATTACAACGTGGAAAATACGAGTGGAAGATAAACGCTCTTAACTTAGACTTGATGAAGTATACACAGAGATACACACCATCTCGTTTGTAGTTGTCATTGTGAGGGAACAGGAAGCCAGCACTTAAACCTTTGCCCAGAACATCTGCTGCATGATACAACACGAGGGAACAACACCACAGAGAGACCAAAAACAAATGATCGGAAACTGGTCACATTAAGTTGATGCCGTTAAAGATAAATGAGGCTTTACGAATTATTCCCAGTTTACACGTTGAGAGCTGATGAGGAATACACAGAGTAGAGGAAAGAAATCACGACTCTGGGACACTCACCTGTAGACAACTTACGGGAAGATGGACTAATACTAATGTAAACAATTATAGCATCAGGCCTTTTAAATTTCTCAAGATCTCTGTTAAGAATATTTGTGGTAGTTAATTCTAGATCCTGGAGTCAATATCAAGGCATCAGTGTGGCGTCATCAGCGTATAGGAACTGTGTCTTCCAGAATCAAAATAGATATTAGGGTTAAAAATGAAATATCGTGATCTAATATACGCGGGTTGGGGCGCATCCTTAGTGTCTGAGGGGACTAAATGCTGTACTCTCTGTTGGACTATTAACTAAGTAACTATTTAGAAATTATTAAAAATATCCAACTTTCCCCCCCCTCCCTCCCCCTCTTCCTCCCTCCCTCCCTCCCTAACCCCCCTTCCCTCTCCCCCCTCCCCTCCCTCCTTCCCGACTTTTTTCTTTAGTTTATCCTTAATTACAGAGTGAATAAAAAAAAATAACTGGCCGCTTTAAAACTATATGTGTAATAGGAGAGTCATATCGGAGGTCGAACATTATTTACAATGTTTGGGAAAACACTTTAGGACGTACTGTTGCGTCGATGTCTTATCTGTCGTCTTGGTGGTATTTGTTGCATCTGCTTTCCTCTTATGTTAGAGAACTTGAGGCACCTTAACCTAACCATCACTGTAGTCTAACCTAACCTAACCTAACCTAACCTAACCTAACCTAACCTAACCTAACCTTACAACCTCAGTCTTATTTGAATCCGGTGATAATAAGCCCCCCCCCCCTTGCTGGGCTCCACTACAAAGTTATATTAAAGTTTATGAAGCCACGGGTCTATGTTGACCAACTAATGTTACGTGTCCTTTCATGGTGAGGGAGGGCTGACGTCACCGGCTGTGCTTGTCTAGGTTATAATAGAATGAGTAATGATGTTTTGTGACTGTTCCTCAATAACAACACTGATTTGTGATGATAATAGAAGACTGTGGGGCCGACATAACTGTGCTCCCTACAATAAGGTTCACAAGAAGGTATTTGTTTTACGTACAGAAACTTGTGTCATTGTGAAGAACCATATTAAATGCACACCTTCACTCTGTGCTCATGAAATTTGCTATGTTTCAGAAAATGAATCTGAAAAATAAAAAGGCTGATTACACAAGCTGTAGAATCAGTTTGTAAAAATTCCTGAAAAAATAAATGCAAGGCTGATAACAGTATTTTATGTACGAAGATCCATGTACTATACTGTACACTGGAGCTGTTAACAAAGTAATATCTCATACACAAGTTTGGTGAATGAGCAACAGTTGTGCCGAGTCTCGGGGAAATCCCTTTAAGATAAAGGTTTATTACATAAGCTTACATATTTGGTGGCCGGAGCAAAGACATTTTCAATCGAACTATTATTTGGTGACGGAAAAAGAAAGAAGCATACGTAGATAAATGACCAAGTCCTAATAAGTAATGTTATTCAGTTAACTTATTTAAAGCGGCCGGCGGCTGCATAAACTATTACCTTTCGATTCCAGTCGTTTAATGCCCTAATACCTTACAGCATCTTTCTAAGTTTACTCTCCTTGTGGCCGGTAAAGACGTAAACACTTTCAGGTCTCATAAAATGTTAATTATTGCGGGTGTACCCCCCCCCCCCCCTCCCTTCCCGTTGGAGGAGGACCTCTACAACATCTCGTGTTGGAGGAGGACCTTCACACCTGCTGAAGGACTCCCTCACACCTCCCTCTGAGAACAGGACTCCTATAAACCCACTTACTGGAGGACTCCCAAACCCTCCTCCTGCTTTAAAAGTGAATGGGACGGTTGTTACTAGTCTACAGCGAGTATTTGTTAACGTTCTAGGCAAGAGGATGAAGTGAAGAACTAACGTATTCGGAATTTTACCTCTCACTTTTATCTCCAGTTTTTCATTTTTATCTGTATTTTATAAATATTAATGTGTTCTTTTCTGCTTCCGGCTCAGCCAGGGTGAGCGTACAGTTATATTTTTCTCACATATCTGTGTTAGTATTGTTCAGTGAAATTGTTAGAAATACATTTTATTAGCCAGTGTGAATACAGTTTAAAGCTATTTTTTGTTCCATATATATATGTTTTTATGTTACTACTATTTCATATACTCTACGACCTTAATCAAAATAGACAGTTTGGTACAGTAGAATATATTTCATTGAGGTCTTATTTCATATTCGTTCCGGACCTCTGCTTTAAAAAGCACAGAGGAGGCAGGGCGCTCATTAAGCATTCATGATCCAGTTTCCCCAGCTAGCCCAAGTAAGCATTGTTCTAATACGGGCATCACGAGTCCACGTTTCAACAAATTCCATATACAACATTCTCCGTGGTGTTCAACCCTTTGTCAGACTGCCTGGGTTAGTCGCCATAATCCAGCCTCCTCTGGGAGTTTTGAAAATGTAGACAGCTTCATTTTTTAGTGGTATTATCCCACTTCACAACTGTTGTCAGTGATGCTGTGAGAGACCTCGCTTTTTTCCAGAAATACCAGCAACCTGTCCACCAGTGAAGCTGTGCGCGATATTGATGTCTCTGACTTGTGTGTACAAGATATTGGACAAAACAATTTACAATATTCCAGAATAATGTCGATCTACTGATATCATTTTCAGATTTCTATAAATGTGCTTCTTTCTCTATGTAACCTTACATTGCTGTTTCTTTTTATTAAATAGTGTTTTTTTTTCATTTCGTGGTTCTTACATAATTTGTAATGAAAAACAGCGTTATTAGGTATAACTCACTTATATACTGTGTATGACCCAGAAGTAGATGCCAGATATTACCAATACACCTATCGATTTATAAAACGGGATAATTACGTAAAGAGAGCGATGAACTATCGTTAGTACCAACAGTTGTGTTAATGAATAATACTAAAATATCCTGTAAATATTAGTTCACCATTATTGATCCACTTCTGAGGTCAGCCGCTGTTTACCTCACCTCTGTTGGTCAGTTTATCACCTGTTTGGATTTATAAGAGGCGTATAGTAATGTCTTTATGCGTATACGCCTAATTTGGATATCTTACACAGGAACGCAACCTACTAAAGTTTTCATAATAATACCCTCATGCGTCCACGTCTTGCACTAAACCACAATATATTGAAGTTTTCTTGATATCGTTATACACCAGAGAAGGATTTCATACACTAAAGCGGATTTTATAAACTCCATGAAATATTGCTATTCCTTTGTATAATAACAAGAACCAAACAGCGAATAAATGTAATAGAACTTACATTACTCACCAGCTAAGAGTATTATAGAATCTAAAAGAGAATATTGTACTCATAAATCTAAGAGTACTAAAAAACTTAGTGTACTCAAATTTTAAAGAGAAATTGCTTCTGCGGAATTTGTGAGTATTAAAACAAATCAAAGACGTACTCTGGAATGTAAGAGAAAGTACCCCCCTAAAAAAATAAAAGAATTACAAAATCAGTTTAATATTCATGTACAGAAAGACAGATGATATAAGCAGGTCAAATGTAGATGAATTTCCTCTTGTATTAATGTTATCTTTGTTGATGTGTTAAAGTTCCCTAACTCAAATGAGATAAAAAAAACATATAAAAAAAAACATTTACTTTTCCAATGGTACTCGACCAATGATACACTATGTACATTGGAATTTAATTGAGAATATTGGGCAGTTAACAAGTATGGGGAAACAGTAAAAAAAAAAAAATGTATTGGAAGATTAGGTTAGGTTAGGTCAAGTTACAGTGATGGTTAGGTTAAGTTGCAGTGATGGTTAGGTTAAGTTACAGTGATGGTTAGGTTAAGTTACAGTGATGGTTAGGTTAAGTTACAGTGATGGTTAGGTTAAGTTGCAGTGATGGTTAGGTTAAGTTGCAGTGATGGTTAGGTTAAGTTGCAGTGATGGTTAGGTTAAGTTACAGTGATGGTTAGGTTAAGTTACAGTGATGGTTAGGTTAAGTTACAGTGATGGTTAGGTTAAGTTGCAGTGATGGTTAGGTTAAGTTGCAGTGATGGTTGGGTTAAGTTGCAGTGATGGTTAGGTTAAGTTGCGGTGATGGTTGGTTAGGTTAAGTTGGTGATGGTTAGGTTGGGTGCGGTGATGGTTGGGTTAAGTTACAGTGATGGATTGGGTTAAGTTACGGTGATGGTTAGGTTAAGTTACAGTGATGGTTGGGTTAAGTTACGGTGATGGTTGGGTTATTACAGTGATGGTTGGGTTAAGGTGCGGTGATGGTTAGGTTAATTTACAGTGATGGTTGGGTTAAGTTGCAGTGATGGTTGGTTAAGTTACACAGTGATAGTTGGGTTAAGTTGCGGTGATGGTTAGGTTAAGTTACAGTGATGGTTAGGTTAAGTTACAGTGATGGTTAGGTTAAGTTACAGTGATGGTTAGGTTAAGTTGCAGTGATGGTTAGGTTAAGTTACAGTGATGGTTAGGTTAAGGTGCATGAAGGTAAACAACAACAAAGAAAATATTGAAAGGTTGGCCGGTGGAAGATACCGAGTAAACAGGACCCCGAGATGAGGAAGATGGAATTTGAGAAGGTTTGACCCTCAGTTTCCAGGTGCTTGAGTTCTCTTCCAGCGCAGGAAATGTCGCCCCCTGACCCTGGACTTTGATGCAATGACCACACACAAGACCTGGAACCATTCCCGTAAATTCCATACTATTCCAGATCTCTTCCGGGAAAATTGTGAAGTTTTTCTTTTATGTGTGTGTGGGGGGGAGGGGGCATGACCGGGAATGTGTGTGTGTGGGGCATGACTGGGAAAGTGTGTGTGGGGCATGACCGGGAATGTGTGTGTGTGGGGCACTGACTATGAGAGAATGTGTGTGTAGAGAATGACCTGGAAGGGTATTGTGTGTGTGGGGCATGGCCGGGAATGTGTGTGTGGGGCATGACCAGGAAGGGAGTGTGTGTGTGGGTGTGGGAAGGTGTGTGTGTGGGTCCATGACCGGAAGGGGTGTGTGTGTGTGGGGCACTGGCCGGGAGAGGGTGTGTGTGGGGCATGACCGGGAATGTGTGTGTGGGGCATGACCAGAGAAGTGTGTGTGGGGCATGACCGGGGAATGTCAACCAGTGGTCCCAGCCCAGGGGGACTGGCCAGGCTGGGAAAGTGTGTGTGGGGCATGACCCGGGAAGGTGTGTGTGTGTGGGGCATGACGGAAGGGTGTGTGTGTGGGGGCATGACCGGGAAAGTGGCTGTATGTGGGGCATGACCGGGGAAGGGAGTGTGTGTGTGTGGGGTGTAGGCCAGGGAAGAGATGTCCCCATGTGTGTGGGCATGACAGGAAGGTATGTGTGTGTGGGGCATGACCGGGAAGGGTGTGTGTGTGTGGGGCTTTGTGAAGTGTGTGTGTGTGGGGCATGACCGGGAAGGGTGTGTGTGGGGGCATGACCGGGGAAGGGTGTGTGTGTGTGTGGGTCATGACCGGGAAATGTGTGTGTGGGGCATGACCGGGGAAAGGGTGTGTGTGTGGGTCATGACCGGGAAAGTGTGTGTGTGTAAGTAACTGGATGGGGTATTTTGTTGTTGCTGTTATTATGGATGTTATAGTAAACAGATGAGGGGAAAAGGTGTTCTTGTAGGTATGGGAGTAACTAATGCAGATAAGGAAAGTGTTGGCGCGTATAGAGGGTGAATTTAATTGCTGGAAAAGTGTAATTGTGTCTTAATAGTTAGTAAGTTATCAGGAATTTTAGAAGAGAAGAAAAAAATAATATTCACACACACACACACACACACACACACACTTTGATGTAGTTTGTTATTCTTTGAGTTTGAATTAAAGGAAAAAAAAAGATAAAATTTTCGCTTAGAGGAATAACTTCTACAAGCCAAAAATATCCCTACATCTTCCTACTGGGTGTAATGATGTCTTTGGCACATTAAACCGCTACAGATATATTTCACATACAGTCCAAGTATATAATTAAGGAGCCTTTACCAACCTAGTTACAGTTCTCTAAAGACTTAAACCACGTAATTACTGTACCGTTTTGATCTGTAAATATTCAGGTTAAGGAGTTTCGTTTGAGAAGTGTTCAGGTTTTATTAATGTGCGATTTAACGTTGAAGTCTGAGAGCCAAAGAGTCTGACATCCCACGTCACCAGTGATGTTGGGCTGACCAGGAGAGGGGAAGACCCATGCCAGACAATTTCCAGGCTTTTCCAGAGTGGTCCAGGGATATAAGAGACGACCTGGGGGAGGTAGAGATGAAATCAAAGGGAGGGTCGAGGATATAGAGACGACCTGGAGAATGATATTTGGGTGGAGGACGTGGAAGGGGGAGGGGGACAGAGAGGAGGAAACTGAAAATATGCAAAATAGAAGTGAAGGAAGATGAGGAAGAATGGAGAGAGTGTGTGTGTGTGTGTGTGTGTGTGTGTGTGTGTGTGTGTGTGTGTGTGTGTGTGTGTGTGTGTGTGTGTGTGTGTGTGTGTGTGTGTGTGTGTGTGTGTGTGGAGAAATATTACTGAAAACTCTCCTCCATGTTGGACCAAAAAAAATAAATAAATGGCGTTGCGTCAAGTTAACATAATTAGATTTCTTGCCGCTTCATATTGTTTAAGTGACTATCGGTAGACTGGCTAACTGTGTGACTGACTCTTTATTCCACTGACTGACTCTCTAATCCACTAACTGACTCTCTAATCCACTGACTGACTCTCTAATCCACTAATTTAACTCTCTAATCCTCTGTCTGACTCTCTAATCCACTGACTGACTCTCTATTCCACTGACTGACTCTCTAATCCACTAACTGACTCTCTAATCCACTAACTGACTCTCTAATCCACTAACTAACTCTCTAATCCACTAACTGACTCTAATCCACTGACTGACTCTCTAATCCACTGACTGACTCTATAAGGGTTTAAATGGCTGATCAATCTTTCTTACCCTGGTATATAGTCACTGACATATTAGTTGACTTTCTAATCAAATCATCAACTGGCTTACTGACTTGACTGACAAGTTGAGTGATTAACTGACTGACTGACTGACTGACTGACTAACTGAGTTATCTAAGACGGCTGACTCAGATTATAACTAATTCCCGGCCGTGAGAGCTGTAGCGAAATGATATAGATGCACTGCAACCTAGGAGATGCTCTCTCTCTCTCTCTCTCTCTCTCTCTCTCTCTCTCTCTCTCTCTCTCTCTCTCTCTCTCTCCCTTTTTTATTGGCTGTGTTATTCATCTCAATTTCCGCCTTTTCTAGCCTGACTGAAAATTAGTTTCCCTAGTAAGGAAGTTTTTAATTTTATTTTTGTAACTGAGCCTTAACACAGTGTATGATAATTAATTTTTATTCAATATTTTCTTCATCGTTATTATACTCTAGATATATTACCCACCCCCTCTTCCCCCCCTCCCTCTAATTATGTCTTGGGGGTATATAGAATTTTATCTGTCTGTGTTTGTTTGTTCGTCTGTACCGTATACTTTCGTCATACCTGCGTTCGTTATCAGTGTTATGTGAGAGGTGTGTAGGGCAAGGCAGTCAGATTTTGTTGGTTCCTTTGTGTTGTTTTGTACCGCTTATGAGATTTTCAGGCTTAATTTTTTTTTTAAACAGTTTTTTTGGACTCTAGACTTTTTTGACCAGTGGGAAAATCATTGTTTTACATCCTCTCTCTCTCTCCTTCATTCTCCCTCCTTCCTTCCTTCCTTTCTCACTCTCTCTCTCTCTTCCCTTCTCCCTCCTTCTTATCATAACCCTTCCCCTCACCCATACTCTTCCTTCCCCTCACCCTTCTTTCACCCACATCCTTCCCCTCACCCTTCTTTCACCCACATCCTTCCCCTCACCCTTCTTTCACCCACATCCTTCTTTCCCCTCACCCTTCTTTCACCCACATCCTTCCCCTCACCCTTCTTTCACCCACACTCCCTTCCCTCACCCTCCTTTCACCCACACTCCCTTCCCTCATCTCTCGTCCCTCCCTTCCTCCCTTCCTCTTCCATTACTAGCAAAATAAATGACCTGCCTTAATATTTGAACTGTGGAACAAGAGAAGGAGTTTGCAGACGTGATTTGCGTACTCTCAAGGCAGACTTAATTCCCTGCGGTATTCTGAACTCTTATTGGTCCAATGTTTTCTGGCCAATTATCTCCAAAAACAAGTCGCGAATTTTTTTCCATATCGTAACAGAAGCCAGATAATAGTCCTCTAAATTTGGGTTCACATTCACCGAGATTCTTTGTGTGAGTTAATTTTGTCTCTTTACGTGAGTGGACGTATCTAGTTTAAGGTGAAGTGTCGGTAATTTTGTCCCCCTGACTAGTGCTAAGTGGATGCATTCATTTAGTTAAATAAGGCAGAGGCTCAATGTAATTTTGTCCCCCTTAACTAAAGTGCTAAATGAGTATATCTAGTTAAGGTAGAGTCTAAGTGTAATAATGTCCTCCCTAACTAGTGCTAAGTCAATGCAGTTAGTTAAGGTAGATTCGCAGTGTCATTTTTAATTATCTTTTTCATACCCGTTAGCTTGAGTAATTTCAGGTGGACGCGTTCTTACTTCTCTCTAGTTATAAGAAACATCTAATTGACGAATCTCTTAAGAATTGTGAGTTAGTAATTCCTTGTGATGATCTGTACTCTGACTGGTCCAATAGGTTCTGTTCATTACCTGCCTGAGCTAATTAATAGTTGGAGTTTAGAGTGAGTCTGTGGGAAGGACACCTCGACTCCCTTCCCTTTTCCTCTGCATCCTCCACCCCTTCTCCTTTTCCTACCTCCTCCCTTTCCTTCCTTCCCCCAACCTCTCCTCCCTACCATCTTCTTCTTTCCTTCCCCCACATTTTCCTTCCTTGCTCTTCCCTCTCCATCCTTCCGTCCCCCTCCCTCTCCATCCTTCCGTCCCCCTCCCTCTCCTTCCTTCCTCCTCCCCCTCTCCATCCTTCCTTACCCCTCCCTCTCCATCCTTCCCCCTCCCCCCTTCCTTTCCTTCTCCTTCCTTACCCCTCTCTCTCCTTCCATCACCAACCTTGTTCTCCTTTAATAATCTGTCCTCGACTAGGTGACCTGGTAAACAGAGTTATCTTATTTTACAGTTATATTAATGCTATTGGTAGTAACAGAATGGTAACAGTAATGGTAGCAATAGTAACACATATAATGCTGATATAGTACAGTAATGATGATAATATATGAATAATAATGATGATAATTGTAATGGTAGCATGAATAATAGACAAAATAATATTCGGTATTATTATTATTATTATTATTATTATTATTATTATTATTATTATTATCATTATTATTATTATTATTATTATTATTATTATTATTATTATTATTATTATTATTATAGAAACAATGACATGTAAATAATAGTTATTATAACAGGTACATCATAAGTGATACACAAACTTTAAGTATCATGACCAATGAAACAGATTTTAATGAGTGTGTAACTTACTGCCAGCTTGTCTCTGAGCGACCGACGCTGTGTCTCGCTCTCCCCGCTGCCTCATCTTCACTATCTTACCCCACTGATTCACTACCATTTTCCTCAGACTCAGACAGTTTTCATCTGTGGAATTCTTCCCCGAATGGCCAAAGTTCTGGCCTTATCTTGCTCCATTTCTTCCAGAGTTCAACATTGGCTGTCGCGTCAATTGGCCAGGTTTTAAATTCTAAGTCTTGAATGGCAATTTATGCTCACTATTTTTATTTGTAGGATTTACTTATATAAGTTAGTTAGGTCAAAAGAAGATTTATTATGCTGACGTAGTGATGCTTCACCACTACCACGTTATTCTGCTCGTAAAGTATTATTGAATTCATGTTTTTGTTTCTTAAGTCGATTGGATGAAAATATTTTCTTTAATTTGAATCTTTTTTCCCCTGACTAAACTTATCACATTTGATAGGAAATTTTAACTATTTTTCTCGTTTTCAATTCCCTTTCAAATTCTTTATTGCTCGGAGGTTATTTGTAGTTCTCCTACTTACTTGTGGCCAGCCCTTGTGGCCAGCACTTGTGGCCAGCACTTGTGGCCAGCCCTTGTGGCCAGCACTTGTGGCCTCCCGTTACCCTGAGTTTGGGCCCCTGTGTAGTGTTGGGGGGGGGAGGGGGGGTGTTTATAGGTCAAAGTATTGAAGTGAACTGTAGTGGAAGTGATTGCTGACACGAAAGCTTTGAACTGGTGTGTTCCTTAGTGATGGTTAGACTCGTGTTGGAATATCAGAGCAGAGAAAGAATTTTATATGAGGATTTGGTTGTGAGTGAATGTTTTGATTTTTCCTGTAAAAGTGAAAAAAAAGTGTGAATTTATTAGTTAAGTTGGTCATACTAAGGTGTCGCAGTACAGGAGCTGAGGGAGGTTGTCTACACACCATCACGCAGGTGCTGTACTTAAAGAGAGTGTTTGTTAACCTCTGACCTGAAAGTCGGGGAATTTAACAACGATAAACTCAGTCCGTCTCATTCGTGTTAAGGGTCTGCTCGATAATTTTCCATCGATTCAGTGAGTTGGTTTAAATTTTAATGCTAAGGTTTATTATAAAAGGCCAAGGGCTCTGTATTCACTCGCCACCGCTCCTTAAACGCTCCTTGCTTTATATAAATTCAATTGGCTGCATTGTAGTTATGACAAAGCTCATCCATTATTTCTTCATACACAGTGAGTGAAAGATTTCCTCCTGGGTCGAAGGGATCAGCCAATCCATTCTTGACCGGTGATGTGTACTTGTAAGGCAGTGCGAAGAATGTGTACATGTAAGGCAGTGCTAAGAATGTGTACATGCAAGGCAGTGCGAAGAATGTGAAACATGTAAGGCAGTGCTAAGAATGTGTACATGCAAGGCAGTGCGAAGAATGTGTGAAACATGTAAGGCAGTGCTAAGAATGTGTGCATGTAAGGCTAAGAATGTGTACATGTAAGAATGTACATGTAAGGCAGTGCTAAGATTGAATGTGTACATGTAAGGCAGTGCTAAGAATGTGTACATGTAAGGCAGTGCTAAGAATGTGTACATGTAAGGCAGCTAAGAATGTGTACATGTAAGGCAGCTAAGAATGTGTACATGTGCAGTGCTAAGAATGTGTACATGTAAGGCAGTACTAAAGTGAATGTGTGCATGTAAGGCAGTGCTAAGAATGTGTACATGTAAGGCAGTGCTAAGAATGTGTACATTAAGGCAGTGCTAAGAATGTGTACATGTAAGGCAGTACTAGGATAGAATGTGTACATGTAAGGCAGTGCTAAGAATGTGTACATGTAAGGCAGTGCTAAGATTGAATGTGTACATGTAAGGCAGTGCTAAGTATGTGTACATGTAAGGCAGTGCTAAGAATGTGTACATGTAAGGCAGTGCTAAGATTGAATGTGTACATTTAAGGCAGTGCTAAGAATGTGTACATGTAAGGCAGTACTAGGATAGAATGTGTACATGTAAGGCAGTGCTAAGAATGTGTACATGTGAAGCAGTGCTAAGAATGTGTACATGTAAGGCAGTGCTAAGATAGTGTACATGTAAGGCAGTGCTAAGAATGTGTACATGTAAGGCAGTGCTAAGAATGTGTACATGTGGGACATAGGTACTTCCCCAACTATAATGCTAGGTGCTCATTTACAAGTGAGTGGACTGGGAGTGCCCTGGGATCGAACGAGAGGCGCTTAGGACAAGAGACGAGCGCTG
Source organism: Homarus americanus (assembly GCF_018991925.1). NCBI lineage: Eukaryota > Metazoa > Arthropoda > Malacostraca > Decapoda > Nephropidae > Homarus > Homarus americanus. The sequence continues at coordinate 525,496 of NW_024723430.1, forward strand.
TATCCTAACACGTCACAAAATCACAAACTATCCCCGATAAGTTGTCATAATCCTCGATATGGTGACAAACAACTTCCCACAAGATGTCACAACTACATAATAAAGGTAAGAGCCTCCAGCATAAAGACAATCTTCCTTGAAAAAGACTCAGCCGGAGATGGTCGCTCATAACTCACCAAAGTCACATATTTCCTTACAAGGACAGGACAGTGTCACCAACTCTGGCTAACACGTAACAGTATAACACACCAGCACATCTCTGTTAGGCCGAGTCTACGAGAGCACGAACCGTCTTCCTCCGCCCGCAACACATATCCAATTTTCTTGCACTGCACGATGTACAGTAATGCAGCCAGTGAACAATTACCGCGCACAGGTGAGGAACAGCACCCAGGTGGCCCTTGAGCTCATCAAGGAGGGCAGATGTAAGCTGACGCCAGGGAGAGATAGACAGCGCTAAGTGAGAATCCCTTATCTGGAGTAATGGAGGAGGCGGGAACCACCACAGGGCCATGGCCAGTCTGGCCCCCGATTCTCATTTTGCCGTAAATGGCAACGTGAGAACACATCTGCCTGACTCACTCGGGATACACCAGACTTTATCATAACTTGGTGCGTCTTTCATCCATTGTCTGACCTAGGCTGTTAAGTCTTCCTCTCGTCTCTTCATCATTGTCATCTACGATAATTAACTCACTAATTATATTATCTGCTTCCTACTCCTTTAGTTATTAATGTGACAATGATGTGCATGTATACAGTATGTGTACATGGATGTGAGTGTTTGTTCACACACACACACACACACACACACAAGGTTGAAGGAAGAATATGTTAGGCACACAAGGACCTCCGTCTGCAACACCTAAGGGACTATTGTAAGCCCTGGCCACACCTCATGGTCGAGCAAATTGATTTATGACAGAGCAAACTGGTGGCAGAGTTTGTTTGCTCTTAGACTTAGTGAGTGTTTACAAGTTTGTTCATGGTGTACATATAAGATAGCACTAATGATTTAATATATACATAGTATACACAGTACTACAATAATAATAATAAAAACAACAATAACAAAAATAATAATGACAATAATAATAAAAACAACACTAATAGCCATAATAACAATAATAATAACAATAATAATAACAATAATAACTTCCTAGCGTTCCTTAACAAAGTCTTATCCTGTGTCATCCAGTGAGTCATTATCACCTGCTCATTCACGTGTCTCATTTAACTCTGGCAGTATTTCACCATCATCACGGCCCTAAACTCAACACTCCCTGTACAAAGATTCAAGTAATGCCTGAGAGTATTGCGCCATTGGAAAGAATTGGAAAATGCGATGCGTTTCAAAGGCAAAATCAAGCTGAAAGTGTCTTCGGCAAGTGCTTTACTGCGTAACTCCGTCGGCGGGACTGCTTCAAAACGGCAATATTATGCGATTTAACTTGACTCGCAGGATCAGTGGTGGAACTTAGTGAGGAGGGTGGCTGTGGTAGGGCAGTGGAGAGAGAGAGAGAGAGAGAGAGAGAGAGAGAGAGAGAGAGAGAGAGAGAGATAACAAGGATACAATAAAAATGTTACAGAAATGTGAGATTTGTATAGAAGCCAACAAAGGAAAAAGTTAATTTGCTGTTGTGAACATGACTTAAAATATAACAGGGCGGATGATGAACACAGGTGCCTAGTGCGGATGGAGGGAACAGTATAACATGGAGGGAATAACAGTAGACCAGGGAGGGAACAACAGTATAATATGGGGGGCAACAACCGAAGACCAGGGAGGGAACGACAGTAGAACAGGGAGGGAACAACAGTAGAACAGGGAGAGAACAACAATAGAACAGGGAGAGAACAACAGTAGACCAGGGAGGGAACGACAGTAGAACAGGGAGAGAACAACAGTAGACCAGGGAGGGAACAACAGTAGAACAGGGAAGGAACAACAGTAGACCAGGGAGGGAACAACAGGGGGGGAACTCAAAGAATAACAAAAGTGAAAGAGGGTGACCTAGTTTGGTGTGAGTCAGAGGAACTGTGAGGGGTTGTAGACAAGTGTTGAGTGAGGACGATGAAATATCACCTGTGGGGAGGGAGGAAGTGGGCTACTATGGAGTGGATTGAGTGGGAGTGGGTTGCAAGGGAGGGGGAAATGAGAGGGAGGAGGTGAAAGGTAGGGGGTGAGAGGGAGGTGGGGGGATAGTGGGAGGTTGGGTGAGTGGGGTGAGTGGGATGTAGAGGAGGCGAGTGTGAGAAAGGATATGAGAATATGTCAAGGATATGTGGTAAGGATTTCCTCCCCCTTAGTCGAATGATGAGGACCGTGATGGGGATGATGGAACACAGACATAACTTTATAAGGAATGATGGGGAGGAATTATACACAAGGTGATGTATAGAGTGTGATGAGGAGAGGATGATATATGGAGGGAGTGATGGGGAGGTGGTGATGAGATACTAAAAGACACGATAAACACGTAATAGGTTCTCGCCTGAAATATGTGTGCCTCAGTATTGGGTAATTGTTCCTTTTTAGTGTAACACACACACACACACACACACACACACACACACACTGTATTCAGCCTATTGCATCTTTGGATAATATGCTGAGGCCGTTGGGACAAGAAACTCGTTTCTCTGGAGTTTCCTCAGGTTTAATGGGCCTGTTGCCCGGCTCATTTAGGACATAAGCCCGGGCGTTGGTGCCCCAGGCGACCAGACTCTGACCCTATTGGGATAAAGTAATATTTGTGGCCAGGCTCCCGTACTTTGCCTCCTTGTGGTTTTCCCACCAGCTTGCTGCCCCCCCCCCCCTCCAGTTAAGCTGAGGGGGAGATGCGTGGTCACCAAACTGGAAGCGTGTGTGTATATATATATATATATATATATATATATATATATATATATATATATATATATATATATATATATATATATATATATATATATATATATATATATATATATATATAAAGGTCACCCTGTATATTTAAGCCTCTCTCTGTCCATGTAATCCAGTTGCCTCTGAAGATGTCTTGAATAAAGACGAAAGCTAAGGTGCTCCGTTGTTTTCCCTTTTCCCGTGTGATTTTATCAAGATATATATATATATAAAGATAAAATTACAAGATGTCCATCAGGCAGTCTCTCTAAATATTTCCACACCACTCAACAAACACAACTAATTGTTGATTTTGAGATTATTTCAGCAAAAATTCAAATCGATTGTAGGGTAAAATTTAGGGAAGAATAATGGTGAGGCGAGAATAAAAACAAATAAGACGAGGAAGTCATGCATGTAGAAAATGTTGGGAAGAATTTTCATCAGTAGAGGAAACGGTGATGGCCAGAGGGGCGGAAGCCACAACATTACCTCGCTCCCTGCCTCCAGCCATCCTCCCCGCCACCCCTTACTTTATGACTATTATATTTATATATATATATATATATATATATATATATATATATATATATATATATATATATATATATATATATATATATATATATATATATATATATATATATATATATATATATATGTATCTACTGTTACGTGTCAAAGAGGTAAGGCTCGTAACAAACAAAAGAGAATGTACTTAAAGATAATTACAATATATGGTTCTTAAATTCGTATCGAGAACAACTCCAACTTCGGTATAATATATGGATTGAATGTAGCCCCTTTCAATAAATGAATACTTGATGATTGGAGTAAAGAAACTTAAATAAAATATATAACTATATTTACAAACGCTTACCACTAATAACAATGAAATAAAGTTAATCACATGAACATACGAGGTTACTTTAAGGTTGCCAATATCACTGACAACCAAATCAATACACGATTCTACATCATAAATACATAAAACACCAAACCAGCCATTTAGTTGGTTTAGTGTGGGATCCTGTTCTTGGTGGATTTTTTCCCATATTGCATTTGCTTGGGTGTGTATTCTGGTGTTGAGTGGGTCCATGCCGTGTTCTGTCTTGTACTGTTTGTGTGTATGGTGGTTGGTGTTTTGCCGCTCTTCTGAGGGCTATATTTTGCACTGCTTGAAATTTAAGTTTGTTGGTTCTTGTGATTGTGTTCAGAGGTATCGGAGGGTATTCTAAGTGTGGTCTGATCAGTGCTTTGTATAGGTGCAGTTGTGTGTTGGTGTTTGATTGGCGGATCTTCTGAGCTTTGTAAGTTGTGAATTTGCTATTGCTATTCTTTCATTGATGTGAGGGATTATTCCGCTTCTGGTTATCTTGAGTCTTAATATTTTTCCGTTGGCAGCATATGGTATTTGTTGGTTGCTGACAATAATGGGGTAAGGTTTTGTTTTTGCGATGTGAATTATTTTGAGTTTTTGGATAATGGTTTTTATCTTCCATTTTCTTTCATAGTTATTTATTATCTCTATTTCTCTGCTTGTTCTGATTGCCATCATTTGTTTGGATTTTCCTGGGTACCTGATTATCTGTGTGACATCATCTGCGTATGCTATATATTCTGATTGTCGTGGTTGTGGCATGTCTGCTGTGTATACAGTGTATAATGTCGGCGATATATTACTGCCTTGGGGAACTCCACTGTGGAAGTTGAAAGTTTGTCCTAAGTGGTTGTCGACGATTAATTTGGCCTTTCTATTGTCTAAAAAATTGCATAGTAGTGTGGTGATATTGGGAGGCATGTCCAGTTTGATTATTTTCAGCTTCAGTCCTTCATGTCAGACTTTATCAAATGCTTTTGATACATCTCTTAGAATTATATTGCATTGGTCTCTGTTGCAATTACAATTGATTCGTATGTTAGTGGTATTGTTGTGTTGGTTCCTCGATTTTCATCGCTCTCTCGGGTTATATTTGTTTTCTTGAGCTAAATAATTTCTTTGTCTGTGGTTGACTATTTTTTCCAATATTTTACCGGGTGTTTCGAATAGTGAGAGAGGTCTGTAGTTCTCTGCTTGAGTAGGGTTCTTGCCTGATTTCGGGATGAGTCTGATTTTGGCTATGTTAAATTTGGTAGGGAAGAAGCCAGTTGCAAGTGAGGCAACTCAGGTATGTTTTGTAGTACGATTTTATAAATTTGGCTTATGCCAGGTGTTTTGTTCTTAAAGCTTGCTATTGTTTTTTAATATCATTTTTGGTTAAAGGAGCTGTTAGTGGGTTATTATTATTTAATGAATTAAGGTATAACAAGCTTGACATGGTTACTGAGACAAGCGAACAAGAGGCCAGAAAGACCTATTGAGTGGAGGTGTTGCTGCCACAGTCTGGTGTTATAGGCATAATTTAATTCAGTTATTCTTATTTCCACAGTTTACTTCCACTAAATAAATAAATTTTGTCATTGTCTTTCATCTTACTCGTCCAATTATCATTGTATACATTATAATTCAATTAGGAAGAATGTTATTGAAAGGGTTTGATATTATAACCCAATATATTTACATGGAGAGAATACTGACAAGCTTATTAAATATAGTAAGCTTATCCTAATTAACCTTGGCCTTAAGCTTTAACATGTTCTCACAATAAAAACTCAAGGGTTCAGAATACACACAGTCCACACATGGGAATATTTCACCTACAGCTACAGTACAAACACGTCATCAACGCCCACACCCTCAACCACGAACCTAGCCAAACTTGACTACAAAATGCCCAGGCTCTCAACTAATCACAGAGCAGCACTCAAGCTTCCGAGGGGGGCGGGGCGTGCGGTGAATTTGGATGGGGCAAGGCGAGTGTGGTGAGGGCAGGGAGTGTGCGGGAAGGAAGGTATTGTAGCTACTATTACAAATATATACATATAATGCACTAAATAGGGATAATTGCCGATCAACAATAATTTCAATGTATTTATTTTTTTAGCCTGACCTAACCTAGCCTAGCCTGACCTGACCTAGCTTAACCTAACCTAACCTAACCTAGCGTAGCCTGACCTATCCTAACCTAGCAGACTGGTCAATCTACGTAACATGTTTCTCACAACCAATACATCTAAACCACACCCACACGCCACTAGCTGAAACCACACCCACACGCCACTAGCTTAACCACACCCACACGCCACTAGAATACCAAACCTAGGTACTTTAGTGCTCGTGGGTTCGATAAACTTCACATTGCACAGTCGTAAGTATATCGGCTTTTACCATCAGACAGACCATGCCATCTCCCCAGGCTGTTCCTCATGTCAAGGTAGCCAGTAGGTGTTGTTAAACCATTGTATTGATGCTCATCCTAAATAAATAGATCTATGGCTCAAATTTGTCGTGTCTCTGAATGTAGTGAGCTTATGTGTCCCATATGTGTAAATACTGTAGATCTGTGAGTATTAATGTATAGAACTGTGTATACAAACAGTGAATATAGACAGTGTAGGTTTACTGACAGTGAATATAGACAGTGTAGGTATACAGACAGTGAACATAGACAGTGTAGGAATACAAACAAGGGAATACAACAAGTGGACTCGTTCAAACACACACACACACCATGAATAATGAGACATAGTTTCGACCGGTAACTACAGTAATAAGTTCTTTCATCATTCACTTGGCCCTACTCGCCCATCAATCACGCTGACTTGTATTCCATTTTGGTTTTGTTAGAAGCTTGTGAGGATTATGGTAAGGCTGACTTAGGTTAGGTTAAGTGTTGCTTTGGTTAGGTTAGGTATGGGTTAGGTTAGGGATTGGTTAGGTTAAGTGTTGCTTTGGTTTGGTTAGGTATGGGTTAGGTTAGGGATTGGTTAGGTTAAGTGTTGCTTTGGTTAGGTTAGGTATGGGTTAGGTTAGGGATTGGTTAGGTTAAGTGTTGCTTTGGTTAGGTTAGGTATGGGTTAGGTTAGGGATTGGTTAGGTTAAGTGTTGCTTTGGTTAGGTTAGGTATGGGTTAGGTTAGGGATTGGTTAGGTTAAGTGTTGCTTTGGTTAGGTTAGGTATGGGTTAGGTTAGGGATTGGTTAGGTTAAGTGTTGCTTTGGTTAGGTTAGGTATGGGTTAGGTTAGGGATTGGTTAGGTTAGGTCGGCTTCTGTTATGTTAAGGGTAAGTTAAGAGTAGGTTTGGTTTGGTTAGGTTTGGTTAGGTTTAGTTAGGGTTAGGTTAGGTTTGTTTCGTTTTGGTTAGTGGCAGGTTGGGTTCAGTTTTTGGTGTCTTAAGTTAGGTTGGGGTTGGGTGAGGTTAAGTTAGGTTTGTTTCCGTTGTATTAATGGCAGGTTAGGTTAAGTTAGATTTTGTTCTTAGATTTAGGCTCAGTTACGTTAGGATTCATTTAAGTTAGGTGGGAGGTAAGATTACTAGAGCTGTGCCTATTTTACTCCTTGATTGTCTTTTTTTTTTCCATATTTGTCTATATTTTTTCCCTCCTCATTGTTAGTATTTCCTATTGTATTTAGCTTCCTTGAGTTGTATTAAAATATTCTAAAGTAGTTTTTTCCTTCTTTGTTAAGGCAAAAGGAAAAAAAAATATATTCTCTGTTGGAAATATTACTCTCTCTCTCTCTCTCTCTCTCTCTCTACGCTGGAGAGCCTCGTCTAGAGTGCATTAGTAAGTTTTACATAACAAAGGCGGAGCCAAAATACAGGTCATCACAACTCCGTATTATAGCACAACCCCGCAATAACATCAACCCCCCCCAACAACAGGCTACTCTCATGGTCACAATACGCATGCCAGAAGGTGTAACAAAACTACAATGAAGACGTAATTGACACAGCAGGAGGAAGCGATGTGTGATTTGTGTGTTTGATTGCCTTGGTTGAAGTACAGTTCATCCCAATGGTAGCGACCTGCCACTAGTACTCTCCATATACATAAACCAAAACGTAAATACAGTACATGTATTCTTTCATAAACTCATACATACTTAAACATACATATATTCAGTATATGTGTAAATACATAGCTACATACATACCCCAAAATTCGTATCATAACTTGAAAATTGAAGACGTTACACTTATTATTATCAGAGGCAAGGGAAACAAATTTGACTGTACTTTGTGAAGTTTGAGGAAAGGTGTTGAGTAAAGGTAATTAACTACAGGTATGTCAATATATCTTGGAGGAGGGGGGAAGGGAGGAGGAGGGGGAGGCATACTAATTGTTGGAAGCGAGTGTTGGGAGGTGACAGTGTGACACCATTAGTATGTGTTGTTGCTGCCTCTCCGCTAATCCTCCACCATCATCATCATTATCATAATTACTCATACTTGTAATGGGCTCCTGTTTGGCCAAGCTCCTTCCAACTGCCGCCTTAACAGATTACCGGCAGGAGACAGCAGCCCCAGGGAGTGTACCTAAGGGGAGGAGGTGTTATTCCCCAGACACCGAAAGTGTTATTCTCGAACTACGTTAAGTGTTATGCCGCAGCACAGGTGTTTGTTATGGTCGCGGGCAAGTTAAGTTGTAAAGGGTGTGTTCTTTAGTTCCTTAGGGCGAATAATGGCGTTCTATAGGACGAGGTGTTATTTCCTTGTGGTTATCAGCATATATATATATATATATATATATATATATATATATATATATATATATATATATATATATATATATATATATATATATATATATATATATATATATATATATATGTATGTGTGTGTGTGTGTGTGTGTGTGTGTGTGTCCAATAGCCCTTCTTTTACATCAACAACAAGAGGTCTTCCACAAAAATACCTTCTTTTCTGTTGCTTTTTTTAAGTTGGGAAACACTGATGTATCTTAAGTGGTTGATCACTGTCAAAGATAGAGGCATTCTTTGTGAGGTTCTCGGGTCCCTGGATAAATTGCCTGACGTATAAGAAAGTCTGGAAATGCTTTGTGAAGAGAAATTTCCAATAACCAGGAAAGATCTTCCGTCGGCCAGAAGGGATGGGTCACCTTGTGTACTACTTAAATGATATCGGAATTCTTTCTCGACTCACATTTTCTGATCCACCAATAATGTGATGTTGTGAACTTATATTGCCAACTTATGTACTGAAAAAAATATAGAGAATTAAAGTTTGGTGATATTAAGTTCGTTGAAGGTTTGATAAGTTTGCTGAGTCGTGCCACTAGAAAGTACAGTTCATCATCCCTATAAACGAGGTTGTGCATGTTTTGTTGCCCCAGACAATCACAAACGAGTCTCCTTCCCCATCTGCAGGGAAGAAAAATTAATTCACACTTGTATATTGATCCTCCACACTCACCATCATAGATCATCTCTCCTACCACACAAATACTCTCTCTCTCTCTACATTCTCGAGTTGGAATTCCAATAACACCCTGGACCCCGTGAGCTTAATTCGCTGTTTACCAGTTACTCACATTTGGTGATTAAATCAATCCGAGTCCTTGAATAAATTCAGAACGAATTAACGAGGGCCAGGAGTTAACGCCTCCGCCGGAGGAGTCATCGGCGACAAAGAGAATGATTATTATAACAGCGGTGGTTGTGGCTGGGGGGGGGGCTACTCAATAGCCTCCCTCCCAACCTGTGCCTCTGACCACGTCTTAGGTTCATTCTTTCCTCCATGATATACAGTACAGGCATTCGGATACATGTTTACGTCGTACATAGGACGTATAATGTTTATAAAACAAACATATTTCCTTTTGTTTTACATTTAGTTTATCTCACTATATTTGGGATTAATAATCAGTTTCTTATTTAAAGTCTGTAAACATTTTCTGTGTATATTTATTATCAATAATCTTCCTTTCCTGAATATTTTTGAGGATAATGTTCTGAGTTTAATATTACAAAGATGATAAACACTACAGGTAATTCGAGTTATATTTGGGAATACAGATATTTTTAAACATTTACGAATATTAATTTGTGAATATTGACTTAGATATATTTTTATTTTAAAAGGTGTGAGTAGAAGTAACAAGAAGTTTATTGATGGCGCCATCCGGGTGATGGGCAGTGTGTGGTAGCGTCTCTTTTGTTATAATTTTGAGCTGATTAATTTTGATCACCTATATTGTTGCTCCTTAATACATCCTTTATCATAGAAACATGAAGTAGTAGTGATGATATTATGTATACACTGATCTCACAAGTCACGGTTCATTCGTAACTGAAACAGATGTGAAATATATCTTAGTAATAGCGACATGGCTGAACCTTATTGGGAGCTGTAGGTCTGCTATAATGGTATCTGATAAACATTGATACATTATGTTAACTGAATAAGAAATACATTGTGGATAACCACACATTCCTAAAAAAAATTTGTTGCTTAAATAATAAAATCATTTATTTATTTGTTTATTCATATATATAAGATGTGTATAGTTTTCGCAGCTGGAATTAGTTGTATTTATTTGATTGAATTATTTTTAGGTAAAATCACACAACCTGATCAAAGTTGCTCACAGTGTAAGATAAGTTTGCGTCATTATGTGTTGCGACACAGGGAAAATATTGTCATGGTAGGATGTCGTCACTGGTTGTGTTGCATCTTAATTCAAGGGACCAAATGTGAGAGAATAATAGCTATATTTCATGACTTTATTTCAGTTATATTGTATCTCTTATTGTTAGAATGTATCTGAGAAAGGTAGTTTAGTGTTTTCTGGTAACATGTATGAGAGTTGTTCAAGTCTGAGTGTTGTTCATGTCTGAGCGTTGTTCATATCTGAGTGTTGTTCATGTCTGAGTGTTGTTCATGTCTGAGTGTTGTTCATGTCTGAGCGTTGTTCATGCCTGAGCGTTGTTCATGTCTGAGCGTTGTTCATGTCTGAGCGTTGTTCATGTCTGAGCGTTTTTCATGTCTGAGCGTTGCCTCACACCGTCTAGCAGCATCTCTTGACGCTACCCGTCTTTGATGTCAGCCCCAACTTTTCGTTTGCCTCTATTATTGTTCAGTGTAGTAGACAAGGCAAAGTTCTCTCTCACAACGTTAGATAGTGACTGACAAAGTTAGATTGCAACTCGCAATTTGAGACCTACCTCACAACAGTAATTGCCTCTTGCACAGCGGAATGTACATGACAACTTTTGGCCTTAGTTTGTGTCATGGTGTTGAGGCGGTAACTCACACGTGAAGGCAGGCATCTTGATCACTGATACACTCCTCAACAAATTTCCCTACCACTTTTGTCAGCTAAGTTGCAGTAAGAGAACGTGTCTAGTTATGGTAGAATCTCAGTTCAATTGTGATGATTTTTTAGAGTCTTTTTTCATGCTTTATATTAAATTAGTCAGTAATATATGTTGTTACAAAATAATATTCAAGAAAAATTTTCCTACAGATCTATGGGAATCCTGGTTCTGATTTATTTATGAGTATTCCAGAGACTAAAGCATACAGCGGCAGTTAGCGTGTGTAAAGTTCTACAAGAACACGAAACTTACTTCCTGGTTTCGCCACCAAATACAAGTACTGTACTGTAGACGTGTTATTGTATCGGGTGCTGGAAGCGAGTCAGTAACGAGAGCCAAACTTGTCCTCCTCGCTCTGTCAACTCTACATTCCAAGTGAAGGGACACAAGGTGTGGCAGGACCATAGCAGCTGACCACATCACCCATAGCGACCAGCTCCAATAACGTTGTACTGTAGCATAAGGGGATTTCCTGGATTAAAAGTAACATGTTTCACCTAAACTCATAAACGACAATACAGATCATAAAAATACATGTACAGTCAGAAACCATAATTACTGGCCCACTCAAATCGAGCGGTAGGTGAGACCAGGGGTCCTAACTGGACGGCTGCTCACAGTGTCAACACACAGAGCATCATATACCCTTGAATACTCGTCACCAGTCGTTCAGGTCACACCTCCCCTTTACTTTGAATATAATGTTACTTTTACTGCTCCCACAAACGTGAAGTAAATCAGTTATATGTTATGTCTAATGGACAACAAACATGTCCACTGGCCGGTGCTAAAAGGATATAGCAGCAGTTTTAGAATATGTCTGCTTAGGCAGGAGTACTCTGGTGATATCCCACACGACATAATGTTGTCATAGTACAGCAGCAGGCCAAGTCTCATGCTTTAGTTAAAATACACAGTTCTCTGATACACTGAACACATCGTTGGGCTGTCATTACAACTCCTGCTGGCCGTGAAGGTCAGCACCTCATTAGGCTGCCTGTCTATAAATATTAAACTATGAAGCATCAAACATCACACTTCTAAGCAGTGGTAAATAATGTTAAAATTGTTTATACCAGAATGTGAAAAAACTGGCAGAAAGTTACTTGGGACTGTATACCTGGATACTTCATATAAGTTGTGGTTACTTGTGGTCGTGCACCAGCTGGCTAACGTCTCAGGTTGACTCACTATATCTCCTTCACTAGCAGAAACAAACACCAAAGTCTCGGTGTGTTGTGGACGCTACGTTAGAATAAGTAATAAATATATCAAGATATGACAGTAGACACTCTTAGTGTCACTAGCCAGTGTTGCCTCTCTCAGTCTCAGAGAGAAATAGAGGAAAAGTCTCAACCTTACTCGGGGGTCCAGCGGGACCTTCGCTAGCATCACTCCTTGGGGGCGTGAGGGCGGCTGTTCTGGCCCTCTCGGCGGAGTCCTGAAGACCCTCAGCTGCCTCCGCACCTTAGGAGATTGGCCAAGAAGGGTGGCCTATGGGACCCACTCGGCGGAGTTCCTGAAGGTTCTGGGCTGCCCTTGCCAATACATGCTAGTAGTATTTCGTAATTATCTCTTTCGGCCTATGTAATCAAAATTTTAATGACCATCAATGTTGTTGGGACTGCCAGCAGCATGGAGGCTATTGGTTCACCTCTACACCCGTGGGAACATCCAAGTCGGTTGTGTACAACAGCGTCAGAGAATTAAAGACAGCCTTACAGTAAGAACGGAATGTTCTATAATTAGCACCAATGTCTTAAGGCTCATTAAGGCATCATGTGTTGGTCAAGACAAAAGTTTTACCAAGTTAATGGCCGACAATCCAATATAATATTTATGATTTTTCACTTGTAATAATACATATAAATGAATAGCTTCATACAAAACGTAACATAACGTAACGTCCGTAACGTAATGTAACGAAATATAACGTAACCTGCTTTAGGTATATATAATTTGAATATATTTTGATTGTAAACGACATCTTATTAAGAAACAGCTTTTTTCATATGCAAATTAATTTACATTGTCATAACAATGAAAAAAGATTATCCCATTATCCCTATTTGGCGGACACACACACACACACACACACACACACACACACACGGGTGGCTGAGAAACAAGAACAGGGGGAAGAGAATAGGAGAGAAATTGGTGTGTGGTAGAAACATCCTGTCATGACGTGTTTAACTTTTTTGACAACACTTGAATATAACTTGCCAAGGGGACAAGGTAATGATGTGATACACAGCAGAGGTTCATCATTATTCTATGGCCAGCAAGGAAATAATTAGAGAGTTTCATGAAGTGACTCACACAGAAACACATGAAAATTTTTTATACTGTTTTAAAAGTATTGTCTAATAAAGTTAATAAATTCTTGTTATTAGTTGTTAATAATGTCTATACAAAAGCCTATGTGATACAGAGGCTCCATAAGACATGAGATATATCAAAGAGAAGCACCATCATCACACTCACCACACAGAGAAGCACCATCATCACACTCACCACACAGTGAAGCACCATCATCACACTCACCACATACAGAAGCACCATCATCACACTCACCACACAGTGAAGCACCATCATCACACTCACCACACAGAGAAGCACCATCATCACACTCACCACACAGAGAAGCACCATCATCACACTCACCACACAGAGAAGCACCATCATCACACTCACCACACAGAGAAGCACCATCATCACACTCACCACACAGTGAAGCACCATCATCACACTCACCACATACAGAAGCACCATCATCACACTCACCACACAGAGAAGCACCATCATCACACTCACCACACAGAGAAGCACCATCATCTCATACACAGAAGCACCATCATCCTCATACACACAGGCTTTATCATCACCTCACCACACAGAGAAGCACCATCATCACATGTACACAGAAGCACCATCATCACACTCGCCACTGAAAGCACATCATCACACTCGCCACAGAGAAGCACCATCATCACTCTACTTCCACAGAAAACTTCATCATCACAAACACCATCTCATTAAATCATCACACTGATTGTGATATTACTCTAACATCAGTTTTTGGACATATTAGTTGTCAATATTACTTGTTGGAAATATAAATTATTATTTGTTTCAGTTTGTAAACTTTGAACATCTAATGAACATTAATGTTAATGCTGAAATGGTAATGAACAACTGACCCAAAGGAATTTTCTTTTCATCGTTAACTTGATCAGTATCATTTTTAATATCAATATCACCCAACATCAAATATTCTTATGGAGACACACACAAGCCACCTGGCTCTGGTGCCCAATGGAACTCCTGCACTTTTTGTTGGAGCTATCTCTCGCCTGTATACTTTTGTTGAACTATCTCCTCGCCTGTATACTTTTGTTGAACTATCGCCTCGCCTGTTCAACCTGCATCTAGCCTGGGGATATTACGATGACAGCCAACAAACTTACCACCCGAGCCTCACCTCCCTCTCAACCTAGTGGGTCAGAGTTATAGTTTCTGACTGTACATACAGTATTAATGAATAGGATCTTACAAAATCTAACCTGACCTAATCTTGCTTAACCTAACTTAACCTACCTTAACCTAAGCTAACCTTACCAAACCTAACCTAGCCTAACCTAACCTAACCTAACCTTACCTACTTCATGTATGATTTACCTAGCTATAGAAAACGACGTTATAAATAATTAAATTTTATTATATGAAAATAATTATCAAATTATGGGATATAGAGAAAAGTTATACATTTTCCACATAACCGTGTGTGTAATAATAATAATAATAATAATAATATAATAATAATAATAATAATGATAATAATAATAATAATAATAATAATAATAATAATAATAAAGGTTTATTGAAAACATGGAAGGCTGAAAATATACAGTTACGTAATTGGGGAAAGGGTCTCTTGATTTACAAATAATATACAAGTAACATAAGTGATACAAATATGATATATATAATAACTAGGTGGGGAGAAGGTTATACTACAGGGCATTTAAACATAGTGACAGTGCAAAAAGTAAGATTGACTGGGAGTGAATACACTGGTTGATTACAAATGTGTTGTGTCTCCCACATTGTGTCCCAGGTGTGGTGGTTGAGAATTATAAACTCTGGTACTGACAAGCAGCAGCGTAAAGACAGTGAAATGAGTTACACTTGAAAAATAAAAGAACGAAAAATGTTTTGAAGAAATATATTGTTGTGTGTCAGGTCAGCATTTAGAAATATTATTTTAAACTCAGGCGTGAGAAGGTCAAAAAATGCCAGAAATGTCAAAGTAGGAGCGGGATAAATTATCTATAGTGAGGATAAACATTTAGAGGAGACAAAAGCCACATGAGAGGGTCTGGTGGTGGTCTGAACGTCGGGTAAGAGGCCAGGCTGTAAACTATCACAAGCAAGACTTAAAAACTGGACACGGTCAATACGAAACCAGGGAGCGAGAAAAGTTTTAAAAGCAGCTCCTGAGTAGTGGTGAAAGGCAGCGAGTGAGAGATGGCCAGAGACAATCATAGGTGAAACACATCTCTTGCTGAGGGTGGTAGAGGGGAAGATTGAGGGTGGTAGAGGAGACTGAGGGGTGGAGGAGACTGAAGGTGGTGAAGGAAGACTGAGGTGTGGGGAAGACTGAGGGGTGGTGGAAGACTAGGGGTGATGGGGGAAGATTGAGGGTGGTGGGGGGACTGAAGGTGGTGGGGGAGGGAGATTGATGGGGGAAGACTGAGGGGGTGGTGAGGGAAGACTGAGGGTGGTGGGGGAAGACTGAGGTTGAGTAGGGGGGGCTGGGGTGGTGAGGGGAAGACTGAGGGTGGTGGGGGAAGACTGAGGGGTGGTGGGGGAAGACTGAGGGTGGTGGGGGAAGATTGAGGGTGGTAGGGGAGAGAGAAGGTGGTAGAGGGAAGACTGAGGTGGTAGAGGGAAGACTGAGGGTGGTAGGGGGAAGACGGGGTGGTGGGGGAAGATTGAGGTGGTGGGAAGACTGAGAGGTGGTGAAGACTGGAAGGTGGTGGGGGAAGACTGAGGGTGGTGGGGGAAGACTGAGGGTGGTGGGGGGAAGACTGAGAGTGGTAGAGGGAGCTGTGGTGAGAGAGGAAGACAGAGGTGGTGGGGAAGGGCCGAGGGTGGTGGGGAAGACTGAGGGGTGGTGAGGGGAGAGGGGGTGGTGGGGGAAGACTGGGGGTGGTGGGGGCCCAGGGGGTGGTGGGGGGAAGACTGAGGGGGTAGTGGGGAAGATTGAGGGTGGTGGGGGAAGACTGGTGGTAGAGGAAGACTGAGGTGGTGGGGGGAAGACTGAGGGTAGAGGGGAAGACTGAGGTGTGGGGAAGACTGAGGGTGGTGAGGGAAGACTGAGGGTGGTGGGGAAGACTGAAGGTGGGGGAAGACTGGTGGTAGAGGGCTGAGGGTGGTGGGGGGAAGACTGAGGGTGGTGAGAGCTAGGGGTGGTGAAGGAGACTGAGGTTGGTGGGGGAAGACTGAGGGTGGTAGGGGGGAAGACTGAGGGTGGTGGGGGGAAGACTGGGGTGTGGGGAGGAGGGCAGGGGTGGTGAGGGGAAGACTGAGGGTGGTGGGGAAGATTGAGGTGGTGAGGGGAGACTGAGGGTGGTAGAGGCTGAGGGTGGTGGGGGAAGACTGAGGGTGGTGGGGAAGACCCAGAGTGGTGAGAGGGGAAAGAATGGGGAGGTAGAAAAATTAAGGGGGGGTGACTCTACCTGTCTACCAACCTCTACACTTGACCTATCTACCAGATGGTGGACTCTACCTGTCGTTCATTAGCAGGTTGAGTGAATTCCTCGTGACTATTATCTGTGATATAGGAGCAATGATACTTGACCTTTTAATCTACTGGGTCTACTGTGTCATCATTGTGGTTAATTGCAAAGTCTTGATTAAAATGACAATTTCGGGCTGCTTGTAATAAAACCTTTGGAGACGATGAGAGAGAGGATGTATTAAGATTAACAGACAAATTTGGGCAATCAGCAGTACAATTAAAAAGAAAAAGTTTGGATGAGAGAAAGATAGCAGAATTAGATACAAAGTTTAGGAGAGAGCAATAAAAGAATTAATTGTAGGAGAAAGGGAGAGAGGAATAGAAGAATCAAAGGATAAAGGATGGAATTAAGAGACAAAGTTACAGTGAGAGAATGTGAAAAAAAAGGAATTAAATGTGAGATGGAGAGGAAGGAAGAGGTGTGGGAAGAGGGAGGAAGGAAGGAGACTGCAATGGATTGTCCTCATCTCAGGAGACACAACCTAATGTACTTACGAGTCTACGATTTACTTTCCCCATTAACATTGAATGTGTGTGTGTGTGTGTGTGTGTGTGTGTGTGTGTGTGTGTGTGTGTGTGTGTGTGTGTGTTTTAATAGAGATAACTTCTTTGTTTTATTGGTATAATTTAATGGAGGTTAATTCGTATAAGATAGAATTTTATCTTTTTCTTTCAAGACGTCGTTAACCATCATAAGATAGTCCAATTATATCTCAAAATAGGTCAGGTTAGTTTTGGTGAGGTTAGGTTAGGGAAGGTTAAGTTAGGTTAGTTTTGGTTAGGTTAGGTTTTGTATCAAGGTAATCATTTATATGTGTTTTAATAAGCCCACAGCGTCGTCTATGGCCAGTCAGAAGTTTACAAAACAAGAGAAATACACAGACGTTATCATGACTCGGCGATCATCCCTACAGTATATAGTATGACACATGTACCGTGTATATATAGTCTCTTATGTGTGTTAAAACGAGAAAAAGTTGTGGTGAGAGATGAGGTATTTTCACCTGAGGAAAGACACCAGAAAGCCACCAGAAATTGAGAAAATAATCACCAGTCCCTCACCATTGGACAGGGGGTGGTTGGGAGGGCAGGATGAGGTGGGGGTTGGGGAGGTGAGGGCGGATGGGGTTGGGAGGGGGTGAGTGGGGAGATGGGGGGAGGACCTGAGTGGAAGAATAATTTAGTGGGGAAAGACAAAGTCGTGGGAGAGTGTGAGAAGAATGGTGGACGTAAAATAGTGAATAATTCTGAAGAAAATATAAGAAAGTGGTAAAATAAAATAAAAGTGGATAATTATGATGAGTCTGTTTTAGAAGTAATAGAAATGACATAAGGATGAATAAATTTAAAGACTGTTGAAGAAAGTAATGAATGAAGTTGGAATATGAATTAGTATGAAGAGGACAATAAAAATAGAATGAATGGCATCGTGAAGTGAATAAGTTTATACAGAATGATAAGAAATATAGTAATGGTAAAGGAAAAAATGACGACAAAGTGTGAAATAACATAGAAAGAGGGAATAGAGAATAAGAGAAACTTAGGAAAAATTGACAATATAGGAATAATGATGTTTGGATGAAAGAAGAAGAAAATAGAGATAAGAACATAAGTTAGGGTGTATGAAGGAAGGAAGTCACAAGTAAAAGGGAAACTTCCAATAAAGATTGAAAAAGTAACTGGTAAGAAAGAATGAATAACCAGCAGGAAAGAACGGAATGTAGAATAATAATAATAATGAAAAAAAAGATGTATAAGAGGTAGATAAGGTTAGGTTAGGTTAGGTTAATGCTGTACTAAGTTTCAATAGGTGGTTTATACATGTCTGTTATTATTACCGGTTACTACATGTTATTGTGTAATTTATATATATATACATTTCTGGTTAAAGCTGTTTCAATTTTAACTACTAAAAAAAAATATTCTCCGTTATTATAAACGTAAATAAAGAAATATAAGTAAAAGATCTGCTTTTTCTGTGTGATGATTGTTTTAAGATATTTGAGGAGTGAACAGAGTTATTATTATCATCATTATTATTATTATTATTATTTTTTTTTTTTTTTTTTTTTTTCTCTCTTGTAAATTTATTTTGATTCAAATTTCATAAAACAATGGCCATAAATTATTCAATAAATTATCTACATACGATTTGTGTTCATTTCAAATAGTAAAAACATTTATCCTGGGCGGCAACAGCAAGCATTCTTGAGACCAGGGGATTTTGTGCTTGTCGTGTTGTTATTCGTCAACCTAGGATGCCTACTTGTCAGTGAGGCCTCACACGGCGCCGTGAGGATAATTATAGCATTTTTGGTTTGGCAGAGATTGGGGCGGCTGGCCTGTCATTGTGTTTCACGTAGTTTATTTACAAGGTTAGTTAAGCACACAGATCACCAAGTTCTCTAGTTCAATATACGGCTTTCAAATAATTCCTCTACACCTATAAGAGCTGCTCCCGGTAACACACAAAGATATAATGAAGTTCCTCCTGACGGTCGAGAAAACGTTTTGATGGTGTAGACTCGTAGAGAATGTTGTGTGTGTGTGTGTGTGTGTGTGAAGATGTAGCAGTAACGCCACTAATACACCAGCAGCAGGTGTGGGGAGGGTCCAGTCTCCTCTCCCCTTTACTATGAAAGATTTCAATTCTTTTTCTTTAATGCAGTATTGTCGGCGTTTTTGAATAGTAAAAAGTAATTACTATTGACCTCAGAATATCTCTTAATATTAAGTGCACCGCCCCAACCCCCAGCTGGGTGTGCTCGCCCCACCAACTTCTTGGACCCCTCCCTCTTTCGATATTCCTGGATCCGCCCCAGTACACAAGAAAAAAAGCAAAGACCATGAGGTATTTCTTGGAATGATTCATATTCTCGTAAAAGTCAACAAGGAAATCAAACCCACGAAAACAATAATAAAAAACAGTTAGATTGATGTAAAGGACTCTACTGGAAATAAGAAAATAATGGCTTTATCGGGTACTCTTGGTCAAATTGGCTAAATATAAATTCTTCTTCACCTTCTTCTTCTTCTTAACTATTTCATCTATCTACTTCTTCTTCTTCTTATTTTATTACTACTTACTAACAATACCTTCTTCTTCTTCTTCTTCTTCAATTATTCTTCAACTATTTCTTCTTCTTCTTCATCTATTTATTTATTTATTTAACTATTATTATTATTTAATAACTATTTCTTCCTTCTTCAACTTACTTAACTATTTCAACTTCAACTATTCACTATTCATCTATTTATTCTTCTTCTAATTATTCTTCTTCTTCTTTATTTATTATTTATTTATTTATTATTACAACAACATTTATTTATTTATTTAACATATTTAACTATTTCACTTATTTCTTTATTTCTTCATCTATTTATTCTTCTTCTTCTTCTTCTTCTTCTTCTTCTTCTTCTTCTTCTTCTTCTTCTTCTTCTTCTTCTTCTTCTTCTTCTTCTTCTTCTTCTTCTAACTTCTTCTTCTTCTTCTTCTTCTTCTTCTTCTTCTTCTTCTTCTTCTTCTTCTTCTTCTTCTTCTTCTTCTTCTTCTTCTTCTTCTTCTTCTTCTTCTTCTTCTTCTTCTTCTTCTTCCCTTCTTCTTCTTCTTCTTCTTCTTCTTCTTCTTCTTCTTCAACTTCTTCTTCTTCTTCTTCCTAACTATTATTTATTATTCTTCTTCTTCATTTATTCTATTTCTATTCTTCTTTACTATTTTACTTTAACTATTTATTTCTTCTTCTTCTTCATACTTCTTCTTATTATTCAACTATTTCACTATCAACTATTTATTATTATTTAACTTTATTTTATTATTTATTTATTATTCACTATTTAACTATTTATTTAACTATTCTTTAACTATTTATTTATTTATTTATTTATTCTTCCTTTACTATTTCTTCAACTATTTATTTATTTATTACTATTTATTTCTTCTTCTTCTTTATTTAACTATTTAACTATTATTTAACTATTATTATTTCTTTATTATTTATTAACTATTTATTTAACTATTAACAACTATTCTTCCTTTACTTCTTCAATTCTTCTTCTTCTTTACCTATTCTTCTTCTTCTTTATTCTTCTTCTTCTTCTTCTTCTTCTTCTTCTTCTTCTTCTTCTTCTTCTTCTTCTTCTTCTTCTTCTTCTTCTTCTTCTTCTTCTTCTTCTTCTTCTTCATCTTCTTCTTCTTCTTCTTCTTCTTCTTCTTCTTCTTCTTCTTCTTCAACTATTTCTTCAACTATTCTTCTTCTTCTTCTTCTTCTTCTTCAACTATTCTTTACTTCTTCTTATTCTTTATTCTTCTTCTTTACTTCTTCTTCTTCTTCTTCTTCTTCTTCTTTAACTTTCTATTCTATTTATTCAACTATTTCTTCAATTTCTTCTTCTTCTTCTTTATTTATTCTTTTATTTCTTCTTCTTTCTTCTTTTTCTTCTTCTTCTTTATTTATTCTTCTTCTTCCTATTTATTCTTTATTTCTTCTTCTTCTTCTATTTCTTTATTTCTTTTAACTTCTTTCTATTCTTCTTCCTACTATTTATCTTCTTCTTCTTCTTCTTCTATATTGTTATCAACAGGAACACAGGTGGGATAGAAACTGCATTATTTTGATTGAAGTTTATTTTTTAATGCAGGTTAGATATCCAAGGACATTGAGTTGATAATGGTTTAGTCTCTCTCTCTCTCTCTCTCTCTCTCTCTAGTCTCTTATTCTCTCTCATCTCGCTTCATTTTCCGTCCACTTTATCGTGCTCTTTATCTGCCTCCCCCCTCCTCCCTCCTTCTCTTAATACTTAATATATCTCTTGCTGTCTCCACCACTGTCTCTGAACTTCTCCCATATATTGTGCAGCTCCTAGTGAGTTTCTCGTAAGAAGTGAATTAGTCCCAAACTTATCAGCTTACGAGTCTGGATCGCTTTATAGTTTTGTTCCTTTCTCCTTGTGTCTATTTCCCCCAGTTCTATCTCCCCCAGTTCTATCTCTCCAGTTCTATCTCCCCAGTTCTATTTCCCCCAGTTCTATCTCCCCAGTTCTACTCCCCAGTTCTATCTCCCCCAGTTCTATCTCCCCCAGTTCTATCTCTCCCAGTTCTATCTCCCCCAGTTTCTATTTTCCCCCAGTTTCTATTTTCCCCAGTTTCTATTTCTCCCAGTTTTGTTTCCCCAGTTTCTGTCTTCACTGGATATTTATGTCGTCAGTGTACCTAAACCAGTAGGTAATCAATTACTTTCTGAAAGGAGAGTTTTACTGGGACTCAATAGTTACCAACATCACCAACTGTGACTGAAGCCTTTATGAGATTTACCTGTACCTGTCTATCTCTACCTGTTTATTTGTACCTGTCTACCTGTACCTGTATACCTGTACCTGTATACCTGTACCTGTATACCTGTACACGCATAGCTCCGTATGTTACCATTTCACGGGAAGAAAATTGGGTTTGTAAACATGATTCCAGGTGAGATTCATTAGTGTCGAGGTTAATTAAGGGCACACCTGGTACTCATGTGTCAATAGTATTACTGCTTAAATTTACTGTGAGGTTTAGTTGCCTGTGTACATGAGTAAAATATGTTGTGTGGTATGTTATGTGTGCTTCAATAACGTGTTTTGTTTGTGCTTCTTTAGAACGTGTTGGTGTTCTGTGTGTGCTTCAATATCGTCTAAGGCTTGTGAGTAATTCATTAGTGACAGAAAAGGTTTAAGACAACAAGACTTGGTAAAAGTAATTGTAGAAATCATTAGTCGACATCATCTTGTAAGGCAGCAAAGGTTAATTGGCTTGAGATAGAGACTGAAGACGAGTCGCCTGTCTCTCAGTATCTCATTCTCTTTTAATGAGATAAACTTTTTCATGGCTCAACATCTTCATGTATTGAGACTCTCGATCTTATTTTTCAACTTGAGAGAGAAGTTTTCACCCTCTCGTCTGCTTTATTTAATTCCACTTTTGTTATGGGGGGGTCGGCCACTCGGGTGTTGCTTCTCCTGTCTCTGTTATTCCATCTCTCTTATCTCCTCCTTCATCTCGTCTCTCCATCTTATTGTTTGTCTTCTCCTCTTACCTTTCACTGACATTGTTAGTCTTCTTCTCACTCGTCTTATCATATGTAGAGCTCATAGATAAGTTCATCGGGTGTTGTGTGATATTGATATTTTCCGTCCACACGTACAGGAGACCGTCCGTCCACACGTACAGGAGACCGTCCGTCCACACGTACAGGAGACCGTCCGTCCACACGTACAGGAGACCGTCCGTCCACACGTACAGGAGACCGTCCGTCCACACGTACAGGAGACCGTCCGCCCACACGTACAGGAGACCGTCCGCCCACACGTACAGGAGACCGTCCGCCCACACGTACAGGAGACCGTCCACCCACACGTACAGGAGACCGTCCGCCCACACGTACAATTGTGAACATAATAACTCAAATAGCGAATGCATGTTAACCCGTTGTGGTGCCTGGATATATCACAATAAGATCTCACACAAGTTCAGTGATCATTATTTTGTCTCCTCAATGTAATGGAAACCTTGTTTATTTACAGATCTCAGTGACCAGGCCAAGATATTACTGTTAAATAGATGCATCTAAGACAAGGCATCCAAATGATTCAGTCGATGTTTGTGTTATATCTCGCTGTTGTCTTAATAAGATTTTTCTTCTTCCTCAGGTGTGGTGGACCGCCAGACTGTGGTGAAGGACCTGGAGAACACCATCTCTAATCTCTTCACTTATCTCACGTCAAACTCCCCGACAAACCCTGATCTCTCTTCCTTGAGAGATATTCGCCTTACCCCAGACGACGAAGCTCAGAGATCCCGGGAATTAACACCTGCCGAGTCTGTCAACTCCATTGCTCGTGAAGTAATTTCTCCCCTGGCATTCCGGCCTGTGTCTGAGGCAGACTCTACATCTAGAAGCCATCTTATAACCCCTCCCGGAGCCTTTCACGCCATCTCCGAAGAAGGCATTCCTCCTCCACTACCAGGGAGAAGACCTCCGGTAGTGTCGCCCTCCAACTCTGACTTGTTCTCTTCGTCAGTAGACAAGAGATACTCACCAGCGACTCGTTCCTCAGTCATCAGTAAGACTTCACCGTCACCGTCAAGATGGATCACCGAATCTCCTTTTGGTTTGAGAGACAGAAAATCTTTAATGAGTTCAGTGAATTCCAAAACTTCCAGCGACATAGAACTCGTGTATTTGTTGAGAGGTGACGGTGTGAACGACGGGCTAAATCAGTCATTCTCTAGTGTCAGTGAGAGAGTGAGACCCTTGTATGAGGGGGCTAGACTCCCTCAACACCCGGACTCAGACTATAGAGTAAGTGCTTTCACCACTCCTCCCTCAGTCAGCAGTGCCTCTAGGCTTATGGGTCACATGGCAAGTGAACCCACCATATTTTATCCCACAAAACTTCCTTCAGTAGGGAACATATCTCTAGACACTCCTCCTCACGAGTCGAGAAGAACTCCAGTGCAATACCAGACAAACCGTGAATCTCAAGTAGATGTTAGTGGGCAGTCTCCTCACAGTACCTCGCGGTCATCCCCAGCGCCGCACCCTTCCTCCTCCTCCCTGCAGTCCTTGCCTCAAAGATCGAAACAGAAAATACGACCGCCTGACCACCACTACTCGGAGATCGACTTGTACGACCCCGCTCAAGACAACGACAGCACGACCAGGACAGCGTCACCAAACACACTTTCAAGTATGACGATTTCAACGCCTCCACCTGTTCCTCAGCATTGTGAAGGTGAGTCATCCAATTATAGTTCTTTTGTCACTCACACTAATGAATATAATTTGTTTAACACGCAGATTAAAAAATATTCAGTGTAAAAAGGGAATAATGTAGGAATAAAGAAGACTGATAAAGAACGGAATAGGGAACATTGATAGGTAACAGGAATATTAAGGAACAGTGATGGATAACATGAAAAATAGGGACCATTAAGAGGTAACAGGAATAACTATGAAAATTGATAATAACTCTGTAATAAGGGAAATTAAAAAAGTTATGAATATTAGAGGAGATTCACACCGTAATGAAATTTTATTGGGGCACACAATAACACAGGCGAACGAGTATAAAGGCATATGCTGCCGTAATGGAAACAGATCACTGGGCCACTCACACACCGTAATGATCCTGGCCGGCGTAATTGCTTCAACTCGATAACCAACTAATTTCGTAGCTCGACCAGAAAGTTTCCAGGAATTGTTGTCCCAGGGGTTGTTAACTAATTTAGCTCACTTCCCTCCTCACCACCATTAATATCAATCGGGCGTCGAAGCAGCAGCAGCCTCCCAGGAGTTTGTGAAGTTACTGAGGTGTTGGGAGGGAGGGAAGGAGCAGGAGGCGGTGGTAGTGATCGTCGTCTTTCTATGTCGCGACGTACCCAACACTGGCACACCTGACTCACACCTGTTGAGAATTTCGATGGAGTCTTTGTTGACATCATCCCCCCCCCCCTCCCTCCCTCTTTTCCTTACTCACTCTCTCTCCTTCCGTCCTACCCCTTTTATCATAGATGAGTGTACTAATGTAAGGCTGGTGCTCAAGGTACTCTCAGAGACGTAAGGCAGGGCAGAGACAGACGTAGCGTAACTCGGCACAAACTCCACAGCCACAGGTGAGTCAAAGTCGTCGATGCGTGGTGGTCCTTGTATGTTAACAGCCCGGAGGAGCAGGGTACAATCCTTGGTCTCAAGACGCTGGCATATTTCAGAGGAGGAGGGTGTAGCTAGTGGTGTGGGGGCAGGTGGGGGGGGCACAGCTAGTACATCATGCTAGTCTGAGTTGATTAAGATCATCGGTAATAGTTTTGGAGGTAGGGGTGGGTGGATCATATGCAGACTACTAGGAAACACCTGGAGGTATTATGGGTTGGCCTCTACAGTTCGGTCGGGAACGGTCCTGTCTGTGTGTGAAAAGTTTAGCACACAATCTTCCTAGTAACTCCGGAAGCGTTTGTTTACTTCCCAGCAAAAAATGGAGTTATACAAACAGAACGACCAATAGTTGAACTTATCGTCTACCTCAAGATGTCCGATAGTTTACGGATTGTTCTGTTTCGAAAATCTGGACTTTATTTCGGATGCAAGAACAAAAATATGAGAAATTCCAACACACCAGAACCTAAAAGTTTCCAAGTGAACGATCCCAAAATTACCCCAACTTTCTTAAACCAAATCAAACTTCGGTAAATCTTAAATAACCAAGCTTAACTAAACCTAACCTAACCTAACCTAACCAAACTTAACTAAACCTAACCTAACCTAACCTAACCTAACCTAACCTAACCTAACCTAACCTAACCTAACCTTTAAGAAACAATCGGTATTCCTTCTTACACCTTACACCATAAACCAAGTCCCAATCCTCAACATCGAACATCCTCATTCCCGGATCAATAGCTCCTCTCAGCATCACGGACACTCTCAAGATATTACAGATGAGAAACACTCGTCCTTATGAAAACTGCCATTTAATCGTCACATCAGTCATACAGCAACACAACATCAAACACCAAACACCGACGTAATAGTAACACTAACTTAGGCTCCCCTGTTGCTGTGACCACAACTACAGGCTCGGATGCTTGGATATGTACTGTACTGTATGTGTGTTGCTTCCCTCTCATAATATAAGAATTTATTGAACTAGATCACTCAACTATTGACATAAAGATAAGTAACCACGTAATACTGAAATCGTCAGAGAAGTCATCGTTATTAGATGCGTTTTCTCATCTCTGGTTACGAGGAGAAGTAATGTATGGAATCTTTGAGAGTTTACGTTCTGGTTTTGATTCCACAAATATTGAGCTAAATCAATGTTGTCCTCTAATTGACGGTAACTGAACCATTATGTTATGTGTTTAAGTTTTAGTAAGTTACAAGTGATCGCGGGCCCTTCGTGCCCTTGTGAAAGTTTGAACGCTCGTGACATCGTACAGCGAATGAGGGTGCGCCAAGTCCTTAGACTTGCATGGTTAATTAGGGTGCGCCAAGTCCGTAGACTTGCATCCTTTTTCATCGTAAAAAAATGGTTAATTAATGCCTTCCTAAAGAAACCATCGACATGGGACCAGGTTTGTTCCACTCTACGATTTTTTTTCGATTTTTCCACCAAGTTTGATGAAAAACGATTGTGCCGTTTCGCCCAGAACAGATACACACACGGCTAGTCCTATAGTATATTAGATTTAGTGAGTTCTTATTTATTCACGAGGAAGATTTATCGTAAGAACCTTTGAGAGTCTTGTCCCTGATTTATCGCGAAGAAGATTGCCTAGTTACACGATTTCTCCTACGCCGAAAAACACCTACTTTAAAACTTCTCCCGTTAATACGGCTTCTTGTCGGTACAGTAACTGCGTCTTAGAATTTAACGAAATGTCTGAACTGTTGATTAATACCGGTACTGTACACCATTAAAGAGGGTACATTATATATAACGTTGTTTATCATTATGTGTACTTCACCAGGGGTACTGTAAGTAATCTATTACTACTGAGGGGAGATGTAAAAAATCAACATCTATCCATCATAATAGTTTACAGTATCATCACTCGTTTCTAACATCATTATCGTCGTAATCTTTACATTATTCCAAGAAATGTTCACTATAATTTTCACATACAGTACTTTATAAAAATCAAAGCCGTCCATTAACTCCAAACACCTTTTATAAAAATTTTACCTTCCCCGAGAGATTCATCGTGGAATGTGGAGGGAGGGGGGAGGAGGACCATCAGTTTCCTGGGTCTCCCGCCGTCTGCCTCACACCACACTCTCAAAACATCTACTGTGAGCTAAACCGTATTTTTCTTCTCTATAAAAGGATATTAAACAACGAAACTACCGGCCGTAGAGTTTTATTCTACTTTCGACGCTATTCTGTACACCATATTTCTGTCGTGCTTATGTACCGGGTCTTACAATTGTAGACAGAGGAAAAATGAACGGACGAATCTTTGTGAACCCCGTTGGAGCGAGCCCACAGTGGACTGCGGATGTCCTGGCCGAAGGAGATTTATGGTCAGCGGTGGCGAGTGGCTTCATACATCACTGTGAACAAAGTGAAACCCCACACCCGATGGTGCACTACTGAGGCACAGCTGACCGCAGTCTAGGTCAGGAAGCACTCCCGTCTGCGTCTCCTGAGGACTACCTTACAGCACGAGGGTGTTGCAGTGTCTGTACTTAATACCTAAGACTGTAGCGACATGGGTGCTACTGTAACTGTACCTAAATCTCTGTTTGTACTGTATTACGTCTGGCAGTGTCACTACATAAGAATTATTGCATCTGCGCGTCATTCTCAAATATGTACTTGCATCACAATACCTTTATAATGTGTATATATACAGTATATCCTGCATCACCTTTACGGCTCTCTTAACACTTAAATATTACAGCACCAAGTATCGATTTTATGCCTGCATCTTCTACCTGTATTGCACAAGTTTATTATAATATTTGTAAACCTGACTTATGGTTAAATCTATGCACTCATATATCTCAATAAACTTGTTGACTGTGATGAGTGAGGTGTAGTGACTTTGATGGCTCTGGGTGTAACAAGTGGAAAGCGTTTGTTGCAGTCAGTAGAGAAGGGAATGTGTTGGTTGAAGTAAATGGGGTAGAAGATATGTTGAGTGTTCCGTATTACTGCAGGCTGGGACAGTTAGGGTCTCTGAGCTGAGGAAGTTTACTGAGTGAGGTTATTGGTTGGTGGAATAATTGGGCTTTTATAATAGACGTGAACGAAAGATAGCTAGTTAGTGAGTGGTGGTGAGGGAGGGGGGCGGCTCGGGCTACACCTGACAGCCCGGCCCGACTAAACGTTTTAGTTAAGTAGTTTGATAAAGGTTAAACGGATCGAAATAAAATTAACTACACGAATTTGTATCATAAGTATCTGACCCAAGTGCGAAAATTAGCTTTTCCCCATTTAAATACCAGACTTATGACCCGTGAACTATTTTGTGATCGTAGAGGGCGGTGACGTCATCAGTAGTGGTTGTTTGATTTACGCTCAAATTGTGGTTAGAATTACATATATTAACGTGATAAGTTAATATTTCGGCAGTGAGGATGGCTGCGTTTACAAGGAAGAAGCAGCAGCGGCAAATAAGACCTGGTAAAGTTGCCGCGTGTTTCAGCGAATCATCAGCCCCATTGGGCACATTTGTTGGTCTGGTTCAGAACAACGCAGGCGAGTTTAGGAGGGTTTATCCGCTCAGAAATTCTTCCTCCAGTTTGAATACCATGTGTACGTGTTGGGTTTTCTTCCACAGTTCGAACACAAAGCCTATTATATACATTTGCTTTGTCTCGATAGTCTTCTGGATATAAAAGAGGAAATCAAAAGTTTACCAATAGGGAGAAACACCATTTGATGTTCAAGGAAAAACATCAATGAAAACAAGACAGCTGTGTTTGGAGACTTTAAATTTGAGCTTCACCTGTACACACCACTGGGCTGATAACCCTTTTTATCTGTTGTCTCCTCTCCCTTGGTCAGTCATTTCTCGCTCGAGTATTTGAACAGGTAATAAATTGACTAACGTAGATCAGCAGACAGGAAATTACATTCTATTAAAGGATTATTTCACGGTGTCTAATAAACTTTTACAATATGTCACGGAAGATTACAGATATATTTTGTTCATTGGTTTTTAATTGAAATTGAATAAGAAACCAATAAAATAAATAAACAAACTATACTTCGAGAAATCTGGGTTGTGGGTCCATTCTTCAGCTGAGGCGCCAGTGAGGTGTAAACAAAGACTCCGGGAATTTTAAAACAAGTAAGGATTTGGCGTGTCCATTGTTGCCAAGTAGACTATATCATCTTTATTTTATATTTGTTATACATTCGCTGTAGAGAATTTAATGTAGGACTGACAAAAAATGACCTACAGATTTTTACTCGTATAATTACTGTATAAATGCTACTTAATTTTATGTAGGTTGTCTCAGTTTATTATTAAGTGTATTCATGATTTATATAACTATACTTTCTCCGTGATACATGTATGAATACTTGTATAACGGTGATTCATACATGGATACCCGTCTGTAATACATATATGCGTGTTTACATCTCCCACATTCATATATGTGTACCTACAGAAGTCTTTAATGAATATATACTTGAATACCTACATGTTTAGATAGTTACATAGTTCTAAGATGACACACACACACACACACACACACACACACACACACACACACATGGTTCTTATTTCTGTAATTAATACTGTAGGTGTTTGATGCTTGGGCTCATGCACCGCTCTATGAAGACAAATATGCCAAAATGGTCGCAAATGCTTTCGCCTTCTGCGTCGCTAATGAGGTGAGGCAAATAGTGGAAGTTTTAATTAAAAATCAGGTGAACTGTATCGTGAACCAATTAGAGTAGACCAGAAATGCGAAGGTGTGTGCCCAAGAGAGGTCCTAACCCCAGGACTCCAACTTAGAACCTAACCTAACCTAACCCCTAGAACTTAAACTTGGGACCTAGCCTAACCTAACCCCTAGGACTCAAACTTGGGACCTAGCCTAACCTAACCCCTAGGACTCAAACTTGGGACCTAGCCTAACCTAACCTAACCTAAGGACTCAAACCGGGGGACCTTAAACTAACCTAACCTAACTAATGACCGAGGTTTTAGTGTAGAAATCCTCCCCCCCCTCCCCCATCGTCAAAGAAACGAGCTTGTGCCAGAGATAACGTGTGGATAACGTGAGGCAAGATGGATTAGGGTGATGTTCACAATAGCGTGACGTAAGATTAATTAAAGCAGGGATCAAAGCCCGGGCTGGCTACTGGGCCCACTAATCGTTAG
Organism: Homarus americanus; assembly: GCF_018991925.1. Classification (NCBI taxonomy): domain Eukaryota; kingdom Metazoa; phylum Arthropoda; class Malacostraca; order Decapoda; family Nephropidae; genus Homarus; species Homarus americanus. Next base: position 556,285 of record NW_024723430.1, read on the forward strand.
ACATCAACGAAGACAACCCCACCCCCACCCTCCCACCCACCCACCGTTTCCATTGTCCCAGTACCTTCACCAGAACCACAGCCGAAATGCATAGAGACCTGGGAATAAAACCCATCAACCAGCAGCTGCACACCCTGGCCAGCAGAGTCTGGCAAAAGATAGAACGGTCAGAGCAAGAACTCCTTCAAAGACTCCCACCAGATAACGACAACAACCATACATACTGTAGTTCCCAAAACGTTACCAAATCTCAAAAGGTCCATTACCACCCCCGATCTACACGGCCAGGCAATAGACAACTACCCTAGACCAGCATCCGCCAGTAGGGTCGGCGGAATATGAAATAAAGTCCTCAAAACACCCATATAAGCGATAGGGTAGGCTGTCTAGTGCCTCTGTCGACAGATAACAACTAACTCATTACACAACCCAAACACACCATTCGCTTAGCTAGGCGGTCAGCCCGCCCTCTCTTACCTCCTCCTAAATTTCTTCAATTTCCGAACTATAACTTCCTTCCCTTATAATCTTCCTTCACCCCCTCCTTTCTCTAAAAAAAAAAAATCTTCACCCAGTCCTTCCCACATTCGTCCCCATTCTACCTATCTCTCCCACAATCCCATGCCCCACCTCTCTCCTCCTCTCTATCCCAACACCTCACCCTCCCCACACCTTCCCAGTAACCCACCCCCAATACCCCCTGTACCCACCCCTTCTACACGTTAACACCTCCCAACACTCCACCTCCCTCCCCCTCCTCTCTTGTCTTCGTTACACTGAGTCTAATTACACAAAACTAACCATTAAATAAGAATAAAATTTACATACCACTTTTCAGGTTCATCTCCTCTGTTAATATCAAGAATAAGTTACATATTTTTCTGTTTTAGTGATGGGTATTGTTTTGGGTTGGGTGAAACGACAGAGGTACAGCCAATTTCGGTCATGTTTTGGAATACCGTAAGAATGTATCTGTTAAAGTAGTCGACAGTAAATATTGGGGGTAAGTCTAATCTGTGTTTTGATCTTGACTCCGGCCAGCCTGCACCATACGAGACAAGGCTTACAAGACTGAAAAAAAAATAATGTGTTTTTTTTCTGTCATGTTTAATACATTTTTTACGGGTCTTTAGTTATAAATTTTGGGGGTAACTTGTGATGTAGGGCCGCGTCTCTTCTCGGGCCTTCACACTGCCCCAGGAGACACACCGCCACCAACTGCAAAACTCTCATTGAGAAGTCGGGGAAACTTTGTGTGTCGAGGTGCTTAGATGAATGGGAGACCTCACAGTGTGAACCTCTCCAGACACCCAAATCTACTGTATACTGTGGCGTAAGCATTTTTATTCTCAATGTCTCTTATGTTTTCCTTACATTTTATTTATTTATAACAATATTATTACTGGTATAAGTTACAAGTACAAATAAGCTCAATACAGTATTAGTGTCTTATAGTCAGGGTCAGTGAAGGTAATTGTCACACGAAGAAAATTAAGATACAATACATTTAATTAATAAAGCAGCAGAATAGGTAAAGGTGTAGGCACTATATAACGACTTTAGAACGATCTCAGCGCCACAACTACTCAGGATCAATGAATAATTTTGTGACTTCATTTTATACACAAAGGAACTGTAGGTACGGTCTGGAAAAGTTAACTGTTTATGACACGAGCAAAGGGATTATTTAGCCGGTGATTGGATGTTGTTGTTGTTGTTGTTGTTGTTGTTGTTGATGTTGTTGTTGTTGTTGATGTTGTTGATGATGTTGTTGATGATGTTGTACGAGGACGTGTTTCATATTGTTCATCATCACACAAAGGTCACCATTAACTGCTGTGCTCGCTGCCTCATACAGTTATGGGTATACTGATCGTCTCTCAACACATCAACAAGACCATTAATAATAAGAATCTTCACGTGTGTTGTGTGGTCAGCTGGTCGGAGTCTTCCTTCTACTTAGTTTTCGGTTCTCGGTGCTTCATTTTCGTTGCTAGTGTGCTGCATCCACCCTTATGCAACAGCTAACTTATCCAGAAGCAACTTTGGTACCATGATTCCACACTCTGACGTCACCATACTACTACTACTACTACTACTACTACTACTACTACTACTTTTTTTTTCTCCTACTCTACTACTACTACTACTACTACTACTACTACTACTACTACTAATAATAATAATAACAATAATAATAATAATAGAACAGGACCTCTTACCTCACTTCTCCCCTCCTCCACCTCCTTCCCTCCACTTAGCCTTATTTCCTCCCTCACCCCTCTCCTCCCACAAGCTTCCTGTATCTCCCTGACTCCCTCCACACCACCCTCCCCCTCCCCTCCACACCCTCGCCATCTCATCCCCATAACTCCTCCCCACCACTCCGCCTCCCCCATCCCCCACCTCCTCCCACCACTCACGCCTCACCCCTCCCCCACCACTCGCCTCACCCCTCCCCACCCACCTCCTCCCCCTCCCCCACTCGCCTCACCCCTTCCCACCCACCCTCCTCACCTCCCCACCCTCACTTACCTCATTCCTTCCACACTCGCCTCCCCTCCTTTGTGCCACAACTGTGAATATAAACTTTGGATCGTTTGAAAAATTGAGTAAGGCCTCGAAAAAATCATGATTGATTTCTTTGCAGATCATTTAACCCGGCGGTGAATAGAACGATGGGTGGTGGTGAATGTTGCTGGAGAGGAGGGGGTGAAGATGGATGTTTGAGGGTCCAGAGGGAGAAGGAGGGGTGAGGATAGATGGCTGAGGGTCCAGGGGGAGGGTGGACTTGACAGGGTGGGAGATCCCTGCCCATCCACGTATTAGTCTCTCTCTCTCTCTCTCTCTCTCTTCTCTCTCTCTCTCTCTCCACAAGATTGATATATGGCTCAGGAATCTTATTCTTCCTCACCACCATAGATTAGGTCTTCTTATTTGCATTCCCTCCCTCTCTCTCTCTCTTTTTCTCTTGGCGTATTTCTTTTCTGAAGGTGCAAGCTAGCCCCCCCCCCCCCTCTCTCTCTCTCTCTCTCTCTCTCTAATTAGCCTTCAATATAAACCCTCTCCCCCCCACCTCCTGCTACTACCACCACTACATCTGCTCCAGCCTATATACGTCTTACTCCTCCCCCCTCCCCCCTTCCCCTCCTCCGTCCTAACCTGTTTACCGTGCACAACTATACGACGTGACTGTTTGATCGCCAGCCTCTGTGTCGTAATAAAGCCGGTACATGGCCATCAGTGTGTGAAGCAGTTCCTGAGTCACTTTAGATGGATCCGACATTCACACTTGTTAGTTGAATATTTGTGTTATGCACCGGGAATATATGGAAGAGTAAAAAATAAAGTTATGAATATGGACCAAAATGTTAAATAAAGTTGTTCTTTATTAGTAAAGATAAAGCTGATGGTTCTTCCATAAATAAGTGAAAACTTTAATAATCAAGTCGCCATCAAAAAATACAGCGACTGTATTCTGATATCACTTTCCTTCTGAGAGACCAAGCAGTGAGTTTACTTCAGAAATAGAAACCCCGAACTGTGCCTTTTCCGACATTTATCTAAAGACCTAATAACTCGTTAACGACCAACGTTTACAGGAAACCGACCTTTCTGGTCTGGTCTGTGAAGCTGAATTCAATTCTTGATTCCAATTAACTTTAAGAGGAATTTAATTACTTCCGTGACAGTCAAGAGCTCTTGTTTGTTTTGACTACGTGCACTTACCTAAAGAGTTACGAGTTCTAAGAAAAATGGCATTCGACAAATTTGACTAAACTGCTTCCTCTTTGCAGCGTGTAATGGCCTCCAGTGTTTTAGTATTCATAACAAGTTGAACAAAATATTCTTCTGCAAGTTTTATCCACTAGGTTCATCTATAAAACAATTAGAACTACAGGTAGATGTTCTTAATTAATACAGGTGTCCAGGTATATTATGTAGGAGAAAGCGTCCCCATAACCCACTTCATCTGTTATAAGCCGAGGTTGTGTTCACTGGCCGGGGGTCATTATAATCAGCCTTTCTATACTCAGCCCTTAGGTAGTCTTCCTTCCTGCCTTGAAAACGCCACCAACTACTACCTACCACTACCATCACCATTACCAACCACTATTATCATCGCCACCACCAACCACTATCATCACCAACACCACCTCCCTCCACCACCACCTCCACACCTCCTATGACCACCACCCTCCCCCTCCACCACCTCCTCCACACCTGCCATGACCACCACCTCTCCTCCTCTCCTCCACTCTCCTGTTAAAGAAAAAGAAGAAAATCGTCGAGGAGATGGGAAAGTTTGATCCGTGACGGACGCAGAGGTTAAAAAGAACCTGGAAAGGGGATTTCTGCCGATTGAACCAGAGGAAAGCGCCAATTTAGTGAGCAAGAATATGAATACAGAAGCGAATATCTGCTGGACCAGAAGCCTTATTCTTATTAGAGAGGTGGGGCGCTCTGCTGGATTATTGAAGGAGTTCCTGGAGCATCATCACTGGAATCCACGTTCAGGAAGGACCAATTTAAACCTCGTGTCAGTATGTTCTGCCTGGTGGTGGCTTCACTCTTGATTACCAATAATTTCCAAGTAATTTTGATCTCTGATTACGTTCTTGGAATCATCACACCTCGGAAATCTTGTAATTATGAAGGATTAGTTGGGGACTTTTAGCAGAATAGATCACACGTTATTACCTCTGAGAGGAACTGATCTACAGCTCCAACATTGTGACACACCCAGGGCCTCCGTGTGTGTGTGTGTGTGTGTGTGTGTGTGTGTGTGTGTGTGTGTGTGTGAGTGTGTGTGTGTGTGTGTGTTTGTGTGTGTGTGTGTGTGTGTGTGTGTGTGTGTGTGTGTGTGTGTGTGTGTGTGTGTGTAATCAAACTGATGTAAGTTTTAATCATTATGAGATATCACGTATAAACCTCCTTAAGCTGTGTTCATGTAATTTAAAACAATTACTGTAATATTTGTCACACAATGTATTTAAATGCTAATCAGTTAATTCATGCGACAATTAACATTTTTAAATGGTTTTACCCTCAGGGACATACCTTTTGATATTGTCTCACTCAATTGTTAAATAATTGGCATAACATTCTCCTGAAGTGAAATGGACATCATATGCTCTCTGATTGCGTTATTTAGACGTTAATAGTAGTTAATAATACTGGTACTTTAGAGCATGGTAGTTAAGAATCTTGTTTGTTAGAGCACCTTAAACTAACACCATGAACGGTGCTTTAAATCTCCTGGTATTTAAAGCACAACAACCACAACCAACAACAACAACAACAACAACAACCACAACAACAACCACAACAACAACCACAACAACAACATATTGACACTGTATCATCTGTTGACATTGTATCGTCTCAAACATTATCTCTGCAGTTACAGGTGCCGATGCGTTTGTTTACATTGCTTTCCATCCAAATTTCTTCTTGTTTATTTTTATTTTCTTCATTTTTTGAGAGACTTCTGTTCACACTGTCTAGTCTTTGTCTTCTCTTCCCCGTCTCCTTTACGCTGCTTCCTTTTGTGTGTCACTTATTATTTTTCTTTCTCTTGTTCAGTTTTGATTTCTCCTTTGTCTTCTTTTCCTTCTTTCACCCCCCCCCCCCCCCCCCCCCCCCTCTCTCTCTCTCTCTCTCTCTTGTTCTCTCTTGTTCTTCTCGTTATGGCAATTCTAATTTCTTTGTCCCCGTTTCATTTTTCACGTCTTCTCGTTTTTGTTTCTTATTCAATATATCTTATCATTATCTCGTCATTCCTCTTTTCAGTAACTTTCTTTCTTCTCTTACATCCTTCTTCTTCTTCTTCTTCTTCTTCTCCCTTCTTCTTCTTCTTGTTGTCTCTATGGTAAACGTGATTCTTCGTCCGTGTTTCTTCCCCTTCATCGTCCACGTCCCCTTCATCGTCCCCTCCATCGTCCGTGCCTTCATCGTCCGTTTTCATCGTCCGTGTTTCTCCCCCTTCATCGTCCGCCTTCTTTCTGTCCGTGTTTTCCTTCATCGTCTTCATCGTCCGTTTTCTTCCCCACTTCTTTCGTCCGTGCTCTTCCCCTTCATCGTAAGCCTTCGTCCGTTTTCTCCCTGCTCATCGTCCGTTGTCTTTCTTCGTCCGTGTTTCCTTCATCGTCCGTGTTTCTTTCGTCCCCCTTCATCGTCCGTGTTTCTCCCTTCCTTCATCGTCCGTGTTTTCCTTCATCGTCCGTGTTTCTCCCTTCATCGTCTGTTTCTTCCCTTCATCGTCCGTGTTTCTTCCCTTCATCGTCCGCCCTTCATCGTCCGTGTTTCTCCCCTTCATCGTCCGTGTTTCTTCCCCTTCATCGTCCGTGCTTTCCTTCATCGTCCGTGTTTCTCTTTCATCGTCCGGTCTCTGTCCCCCTTCATCGTCCGTGTTTCTCCTTCATCGTCCTGCCTTCATCGTCCGTGTTTCTCCCCTTCTGTCCACCTTCATCGTCCGGTCCCCCTTCATCGTCCGTGTTTTCCTTCATCGTCCGTGCTTCATCGTCCGTGCTTTCGTCCGTGTTTTCCCCTTCATCGTCCGTTTTCTCCTCATCGTCCGTGTCTTCCGTCCGTGTTTTCTCCTTCCATCGTCCGTGTTTCCTTCATCGTCCGTGTTTCCTTCATCGTCCGTGTTTCTCCTTCTTCGTCCGTGTCGCCGCTCGCTGTTCCATCGTTCACATCCCCTACAGGGTCTTCATAAAGCTTTCATTTCATTCCCTTTTAAATCTTCTTTCTCTATATTTTTCACTTTTAGTTTTATTCTTATTTTTAGGTGTTTTTTTTTACTTTTTTATTTTTGTTCTTGTTTTGTGTTTAGTTGTCTGTTTATTTCTTTTAATTTCTTTAGTCCTGTTTCATATTTTCATTTTCTTTGTTGTCGTCAGTTTTTGTATTTTTTTATTATTTTTATTTTTTTTGTTCTCTTTCGCTTTCAAAACACCTTAGATCTGTTTGATTTTTGTTTGTTTTTGCATTTATCTTTATTCTATTTCGTCTGTTTTTGCTTTCTCGTATATTCCAGCTGTTGTTTTTTTTACTCTTCTTTCGTTAAATATCCTGATGGCCCAGAGGCAAGGCTGAGTCCACTCCATCTGTCTACTGTATATGACGGAGTTAAGTCATTTTCAGATACTGTTTTGGGACCGTCTAATTACCCAAACGACCCCAAACGAAAGCCTATTTACCCAAACGAAGCTAAAGGCTACCCAAACGAACCTAACCTAACCTAACCTAAGCTAATTAATGTCAAATTTATCACACTGGTGGCGGAGTTATGTCCCATGACGGAAGTTGACGCTCAAAGAGAAATGTCTGGAGTGTCGCATTTATTTCGCTGATAACTTTGTTCTCTGGACAAAAAACAACCACCAAACACATTATTAACCTTAAACTGGTCACGTCAGCACTAGACTACGTTTGTTTGGGTAGCTTTTAGCTTTGTTTGGGTAAATAGGCTTTCGTTTGGGTTCGTTTGGGTAATTAGAAGCACCGACTGTTTTTGTTAGTTGTCATTTTGTCTAATACCGTCACGTCGTGGGAGTAACTGTCTTCATACCCGACTAAATATGTGTTTGCGTTTGGTGTTTTTGTTAGTATTTTATATCTCGATTTGTATTTTTAGAGATGTGTTTTGATGATATCGTTATCACCTGAGAGTTATTGTACCTGTAATTAATACCCGACCTGTCTGTGTACTGGTATATGTACTCTATTACCTAACCTAACCTAACCTAAACCTAACCTAAACCTAAACCTAAACCTAAACCTAAACCTTACCTAACCTAACCTAACCTAACCTAACCTAACCTAAACCTAACCTAAACCTAACCTAACCTAAACCTAAACCTAACCTAAACCTAACCTAAACCTAACCTAACCTAACCTAACCTAAACCTAAACCTAACCTAACCTAACCTAAACCAACCTAACCTAACCCTCATTACTGGCTAAAGCATTAAAATATCTTCCTTGTTCTCGTTAGTTCTTACCTTCAGTCTCTTCCTCCTTGTGTTATTTTGTGCGTCTCTCAGTCTTCTCCATCTTCTTAATTCGCTCCTTATTTCCCCTGTCTGTTTGTCTGTCTGTCTGTCTGTCTCCTTTCCGCCTCACCATGTAATTCCAATTGTCGTATGTAAATCAGCAAAGATACGTTGAAAATTACATCTTACATTTTTTTCGCCTTCCTTGTAATGTTGAGAAAAGAAACACGAACTCTTGAATGTGGTTATATTTTTTTGTTCTTTTATCGTTAAGGAAAGATTGAGACAGAGCTGCTGGTCGACGGGAAGGAATTTCTGTTGGTTGAGTCTCGTTTTTCGCCCATTCACTAGATTTCGAAATATTTCCTGAAAAGAATCTCAAAAGTAAATATAAAAGCTAAAAATGGATTGATTGGGAGTCAAGAAACTGGTGAGAGTAATACACAATAAAAGTCTCTAAAAGTTGGATTCTATTTTGTATATTGTGTATGCAAATTAAGGATAGAAACGAGGATGTGTATGGATATATTATACGTGTTATCTTAAGCCTTTTCTCTTATTCTTATTCTTATTCTTGTTTTGTTTTTTCTCTTTAGCTTATTAATCAAATTCCAAGAAAATAAATATTTATCTAAGATGTGATTATGACGTCAAGAGATGGCAAGACACCAGCAGCCAATTTAACCAAATTTTTAGTGTTAGAGATATTTTCAGTTAGGTTAGGTTAGGTTAGGTTAGGTTAGGTTAAGAAACATGTTATGATATATTTTTATGTGTATTTGTGGATATTTTGATAATTTCACGGTAGTTTTTTTCTTCTTCGTAATGTGAGTTTCCTGAAGAGATAACGATGGAGAAATAAGTGGGAAAGCTTTGAGAATATGTTGAACAGTAATTGTGGAGCAGCTTTTTTGTGGTGAGAGATATTTATAAGAGAAGTGAGAGCTCAAAGAGAAGTAAGAGCTTAAAGAGAAGTAAGAGCTTAAAGAGAAGTAAGAGCTTAAAGAGAAGTAAGAGCTTAAAGAAAAGTAAAAGCTTAAAGAGAAATAAGAGTTCAAAGAGACATACAACACTCATCAGACCAGCTCACCTGAGACGGCCGGAACACCAGGTGAGAAGAACCGATGACCCAGCAGTAAACGCCGAGGGGATGGCGTCCTCAAATCGAAGGTCCCAAGGAAGAAAGAACCAGTTAAGGCTGGTGGAAGACCTGGTACTGCTTGGGATAGAGTTCAGGACTCCAGCAGGTGGTAGAAGATTGTTTAGTGTGGCGAGGTGTGGCTGCCAAGAGTCCTAATTAGTAATGCAGAGATGAATTAGAAGTTGTGGTGGTGGTGAGTAGTAGTAGTAGTAGTGGTGGTGGTGATGGTGTGGTAGTAGTGGTGTGGTAAATAGTTTTTTATGTGGTAATTATTAAAGTTGTATATAACATTAGTAAAGGTGAGGGCGATTTTTCTATTTTTAAGTTTATTCTTTGATTAATTTCGTTTTTTTTAAATAAATTACTAAACTCTTTTGTTTTATATATTTTTTAGTCAGTTATACTTATTAATCTAAATTATAAGGTCCAGTGCTCGATATCTTAACATATTCCATCTGTAAAATTTCAATCTCAATAATTTCGTATTTGTCGTCTCAAGAGGTGGCAGATGAAACACGTGTCCAGACATTCAAGAAAGAGTTAAGAATGCCAGCCACTGTAATTAAATTGTGCAGCGTTGCTCAGGTCAGGTCAAAACACCGCCTTCATCTGCATAGTAGATACCAAGGTGGTTTTCTCTGCGGTCTCTTTCTTTATGAGAGAGAGAGAGAGAGAGAGAGAGAGAGAGAGAGAGAGAGAGCAATTTATCACCATGTAATGTAAAGAAGCAACGTTAAACTTCATCTTTAACCCCTTGAGGACGATGACTTAACCCTTTGAGAACTGACTTAACTGTCCTTCTAACCATAGTTACTTTATGTTACGCATTATATCGTAATTGTATGATGTATTTGGGATATAGTATAGTGTACTTGGTTATTGTAGCGTGTGTTTGACTGCTGCCTTATTGTACAGCACATATAAAACCTCATGTTCTCGCAATAAGACGAACTGTGAGTTGAGTTTACTTAGCGATGCTTATAATATCAGTCATTTCGTACAGTGATATTATTTTCCTATTGTTCTCGTCATTAAAAGTTGATCATGTAGTCTGGGATGGTTAGATATTTTTTCGTGTATTTCCCGTCACCGCTGTTAAGGAGTTTTGTTTGTGGCATTCACGCTCGGATACAACTGTGTAAATTTGCCAGTATTTTAATTTTTCTGTCCGTGTGTGTGTCTGTGTGTGTGTGTGTGTGTGTGTGTGTGTGTGTGTGTGTGTGTGTATGTGTGTGGTGGATCAAGGAGTACGGAAAAGTGGTGAAACAACTAGTAGAAACACACACACACACACACACACACACACACTGAATTTTACCCTTAAATTAACTCACATCGCTTCATATATGTAAGAAGCTGCGTCTTAGCTATATTATCAATTACATATATAGCGTTTAGAAATGTATATGAGAAAAATTATATAAAAAAAAGGGTCAAAATTAAAAGAAAAATAGTTTGTACAGGTGTTTTTATTAGCGCAGGTAGACAATGTTTCGTCTTATAGCAACAAATTGGGAGGGGAAGAAGAGAGAGGAGAAGATGCATGGTCTGATAAAGGAAGGAATGACACCAAAAATTAGATTACTTGGGGGAGGAAGACTTACGATCCTGGTGTAAACATGGCAGAGGAGGAGAAGGGGGGAGGAGGAGGAGGAGAGCACTTGGACTTCACCTCACCTCACCTCACCTCACCTTGTGTCTCGCTCCGGGGAGAGAGAGAGAGAGAGAGAGAGAGCGCCATTTTTATACCCCCTGTGTTTTTGGCTCTGTACGCTGGTCTAGGGGGAGTTCTCTGGCTTTTATCAGGACGAGGTGAAGTCCAGAGGCGGAAAGAATACGGAGTTATCATGATAGCTTAAAGGGTGTTGTACAGTAGTCGGATTTTTGCTTATCTTTTTCTCTTTCTTTTTAGCTAGTGTGTGTGTGTGTGTGTGTGACTGACGTTAACTCAGATATTCCCAGTACCCGAATAAAGCCGTCCTTTTGAGAGAGAGAGAGAGAGAGAGAGAGAGAGAGAGAGAGAGAGAGAGAGAGAGCGTTTTCGGCTCCGTGGTCTAGTGTTTGGTAAATTAGTTAGGAAGTGAGCGAGGTTAACGAGAGGGAAAACTTTTGACACGGCCATAGAGCGAGGAAGCACGTGCCGCAGGTTCTAATGCTCTCTTTATAAGGAGTTTAAAACATAGCGTCGAAAACTGGAACTGTGGAATTCAGAGAGATTTTCACATGCGGTTAGAGGAAGCCCAGGCTGTGATTGGAACACGTGACGTCATGTTCCTAAAAATAGGTCTGGGGGGATTCTTCCAATAAGTTTCAGTTCGGCAACAGTGAACACGACCCAGCCAAAGTTAACAAAGATTCATTTTATATATTAAAAAAATACCAAGATTTGTTGTTATAATTTCCACGCTATTTTTCTTATGACACACGGGACCTTAGATTACCAAGCTACTGTCATACCCCCCAAAAATTGCGTTTTAATGGACAAGATTCATGATTCTCAAAGATTCATCCTTAAATTTTCGTCCATATATCAGAATAGAACAACAAACGAATTAGCAATATAATCTAAATAGTATTTTTACGCCGAGTTAAATGGTGTTTCTCATCTTCAACTGGCGGGAAAATTTATGGCGGGAAAGTTGTGGATGATCGTGAAAGAGAACAGTGGTTAATGGGGATGTCTGATGGGGAGGACACGTTGTATATCACGACCATCACAGATATTGTGTTATTACTCATAGTGAATATTGTGCTTCCGTCCTCACCCACCAACCCACTGGAGGTGTGTGTGTGGGGGTTACATATGGATATTATTATGGGAGTGGATGATAGATGGATTATGAGGGTATATGTAGTGGATGGGGTGGATACTGTGGATGGGGTGGATACTGTGGATGGGGTGGATACTGTGGATGGGGTGGATACTGTGAGTGCTGTGTTGGAGTAACGCGGTAGATACCCTGTACTGTACTGAATGAATAATTGTGTAATAAATAATTGTGGTGGGGAGGAAGGAGGTGACTCAGCTTACTACCAACATTAACCAAGGTATATAACTCTGCCTCCCTCCTGACCTGACCTGACCTATGAACAGTTACAGTAGTTAGCAGTCATCCCCCCCACACACAATGTTAGGGGCTTTATACCATTACCGTTTCAGGTTTGGTTTTGTTTGAGGCCAGACCACGTTCCGATCCAGTTGAGCAGCACTGCTAAAACTCCCGGCACAGTCTGTTGTAGTTTTCACTGCCACCGGGGATATAAATTGTTTGGGGAACTTTTGTGAACTTTTACTCGTTTATAATGTATTTGTCGAAGTATTGTGTTGTGTATATTTGGGTGTATGATGTATAGTTCTCTATCTCAAGGTGTAGTACTCGAGTGTATGTGAAGGTGTTTTGTAAGCTCCGAGACGTATCAAAAGGTTCTGTTTTATATTCGCCTGACGTGATATGATTTTAGTGTTTATGATAAGTGAAAGTAGATTGTAACTCATCACTTTACGTTAATAACTTGATTAAATTTCAGTACATTTATCTTAACTGGCTGTGGAGAGGTAGGTAGAAGAATATTGATGTCCGATACCTTTAAGAAATGTCTCCACTTTCGATCAGCAGAAATGGCGAGAAGAAATAGTGAACATCTGGTAACAATGCGTTAGGTGATCCCTGTCGGTAAACAAACCTGGCAACACTGACTCCGGAAAGGGGAACCAGCTGACCAGGTTCTCAGAGGAGGTCTTTTGTGAGGGGAAAATACAAAGGTGCCAGAATAGAGGTTTTTCCTTCAAGAATTCGCTGATGGTTTTCTGTTTGGTTCTTGTTAAGATAATGATGAGGTGGAGTTAATATTTACTTTTTCACGTTTCTATTATACGTAATAAAGTCTTAAACAAGTATACTAATTTATGTGGCGGCAAAAAGTATATCCATTAAGCATATTGCTTTAAAAAGTATATCGGGTGAGACTTTTGCTGTGCGTAGTCCAAAGTATATAAAAACATAGATACGAAATTTAAAAGTGCGTACTTTAAAATATAAAAATAAATTATTGACTGTCAGGAAAAATTCTTCAAAGATGTACGTAGACCCAAAGTATAAAAAAAAACTCCCGAGAGAAAGTTTTTGCTGTACGTAGTTCAAAGTATATAAAAAAAAAAGCAGCGAGTTACGGAAGAAAATGTTGACATGCGTAACTCCAAAGAAAATAGAGGCCTGAAGGAGGGAAAAATATTAAATCCTTTGAGAGTGGAGGCAGCGCCAAGGACCGGCCAATAACCTCACATCAGACGTCTTATATTTTGTGGCCGCCCATCAACAAAGCTTATATAAAGTATTCTACAGCGATATATTCTATAGCGTTTATCTCGGCTCTCACCTGGCTTTAGAGGGAGTGAGAGCCTTCAGTAAACAAACTATTAGTGTTGTTATTATTATTATTGTTGTTGTTGTTAGTATTATTGTTGTTGTTAGGATTATTATTATTATTATTATTGTTGTTGTTGTTGTTAGTGTTAGTGTTATTGTTATTATAATTGTTGTAGTTGTTGTTAGTATTTTTGTTGTTGTTGTTATTATTATTAGCGTTGTTGTTATTGTACTTGTTGTTATTATTATTATTTACGTGAGAAGTTTTAAGGTTTATTTGTATATAAGTTAGACGTGAGAGAGACCCTAAGGTCGTGGGAGCAGTACAGTATTAAGATATTGATGACAGGTCTCTGTTACTGCTGTGTTCGCCTCGTGGCACAACACTGGCCGGGCTACAGTTTTTACCTGGGAGTTGCTGCTCAAAATAGTTTGTCGGTACATTCCAATTTATTTTGTGGGTATTTGATTTTGACATTCTGTACCATCCATTGTGTCTGACCGGCGACTTGATTTTTTTTTTTTTTTTGCTGACCAATACTTTTTTGTTTGCTGGCCGAAAAATAGTTTTTGCTCACCCGGTACCGTTGGTTCTACTCAGCAACTTTTCAACTTTTTTGTTAAGAATGTTTCTGTGGGATAACATTTCTGCAGACCAACATCGTTCCGCTAAATCAACATATTTTTCAGACTATCAGTTTATAATTTTCGAACCAATTTAGTTTTTGTCGAATTTTTTTTTTACCGATCAGCAATAACGTTTTTCAGGCCAGCCTCTTTTTTGCTGATGAATAACTAGACCAAGTATATCGTTGATACACTGAGTGTGTAGGACGTGTAAGTTTTTTTTTTTTAAATTCCGTGTTCTATCTACCCATGTTTTCCGTTAAATCTATTTTTCTATAAACACGAGTTTTCCTATAAATCTTTGTTATTGTATTAAGTTAGTTTGTCCTTTAAAATTATATTAAAATAATTTTATTTTTAATCTCAAATAAATTGATGTAAAATTTAATTCTGCATTTCTTAATAAAATTTGAGAATTGTTCTGAGAAATACATTATTTTTTGAAGCGATACAGTTGAGGAAGTTTCTGGGAGATGGAAACTCTCGTCACATACTAAAACGGAATGACAAAACAGAAAGAGAAATGTAGTAATCCGATTAGTACTGTTAATACCTCTGTAACCCAGGTGAAGTTTATCATGTACAATTAGTTTTTCGGCCACACACACACACACACACTACTATTACTTCATTGCTATCACTCGGAATCGATTATGACGATCATCCAGCTATGATTCAATGATATGAGTTATTAGGGATGTCACCTAGGTTAGTGAGTTTTGCGGTGACTAAAGAGCCATATACAGAACCCGCTGTGTCGTTCACATTCGTTGCACATGTGGAGGGTTCCATCTACTGCGGGAGGGGCGGTGGCAGCGTCTTTCCCGCGTTGGCGCTTGTCTGCCTAGGTTTGTAGTCGGGCTAACTCGAAAGTATTGACACCTTCTCGTGTTGTGATCGACTCCCAGGTGAGGGGGTCGATTTGGCACTTTTTCAGGTTTGTCTTAAGGCTATCCTTATGCCTTGTTAATTGCCCTCCGGCGTTACGTTTACTAATCGTTAGGTGACTGTAAAGTAGCTGCTTTGGCAGTCTACTGTCGTTCATGCGGGTAACATGGCCAGTCCAACGTAGCTGTTCATGGATAACGGTAGCCTCGATGCTCCTACAATTGGTGTCAGAGAGAGTACTGGCATGTGTTCTCTTGTCTTCCCAGCGAACTCGGAGGATGGAATGTAGACTACGTTGGTGAAAGTTTTCAAGTGCCTTAAGGTGCCTCCTGTATGTGACCCATGTCTCACTGCCATATAGCAGGGTGGGGAGGACCACTGCTCGATACATGTGCGGAGTCTGCCAAAAGCTTGAGATGCACATCTGACCCGATGCTGAATCTCTTCATCGATGTCTGCGATGTCACCTCAAGGCCGAAGTGTGCATACGCGTCTGCATAGGTGTTCAGGATCTCCTGTAGGTCGTGTTCAGTGTGAGTAACAAGGGTGAGGTCGTCTGCATACTGAAATTCAGTACTGGAAGCTGCCGACACCTTTGTTCTTGCCTGGAGTAGTCGTATGTTCAAAAGACCCCCCTTTACCCGGTACTCGCTGTTCACCCCGGTGGCTAAATTGGCACTGGCATGAGTAAGGAAAGCAGCCAAGAAGATGGAAAAGAGAGTTAGTGCCAGTACACACCCTTGTTTAACCCCTGTTTGGATGGGGAAGAACTCTGACTGGGTGCCGTTGTGCAGGACACCGCCATTCATGCCATCGTGGAGTTGCCTCACAAATGGCGATGAATTTTGGTGGGCAGCCAAAACGGCTGAGGGTCCACCAGAGGGCTTCCCTGTTGACTGAGTCAAAGGCCTTGGTTAGGTCGATGAAAGCCATGTACAGGTCACGACGCTGTTCTCTGCACTTTTCCTGTATTTGGCGGGCAGCAAAGATCATGTCAGTGGTGCTACGTGATGGTCTAAAACCACAATGAGATTCAGGGAGGAATTTTCCGCCTCGGGAAGAAGTCTGTTAAGGAGGACTCGGGCTATAATCTTGCTAGCTACGGAGAGCAGCGAGATCCCACGGTATTTGCCACAGTCTGACCGGTCCCCCTTGTTCTTATAAATATTGACAATGGAGGCGTCTTTAAGAGCTTGGGGGATTTCCTCCTTTTCCCATGTATTCTCCAGGAGAGAGTGGAGACGGCTGGTAAGCAGAGGTCCTCCTGCTTTATACACCTCGGCTGGGATTCCATCAGGCCCTGAGGCTTTGCTATTTTTCATCTGTTTGATGACAGTAGCTACCTCATCCAGGGATGGAGGATAGCTGAGGTGGGTCAGCTCTGGATGCTGAGGGACGTGCTGGGTAGTCAGGACATCCACATCGGTGTTTCGGTTGAGCAATGAATGGTAGTGCTCTTTCCAGCGCTGAAGGAGGCCTTTGTTCGTCTTTAATTATGAGATTACCGTCAGATGAGCAGAGGGGGGCTGCGCCATGAGTGACTGGCCCATAAAATGTTTTAGTGGAAATGAAAAATTCGCGCATCTTGTGCTGATCTGTAAGTTTTGTGCTTCACATACTTTATTTTTAAGCCAGTCGTTCTTTAGATTGCAAAGTTCCTGCTGGGCTGCTGCTTTCTTCTTGCGCAAGGTATCAGCTTTGGTCCGAGACTGAGAGTTGTTCTGCCAGTCAATAAAAGCAGCACGTTTATCATCAATGAGTACTTTGATTGCCGGGTCACTTTCATCAAACCAGACCTGGTGTATTCGTTTGATCTGGCCGAGGGTCTCTGCAGGTCTTTGTCATAACAGTATTAAGAGTGTCCCATTCGGCACTGAGATTCACGTTGTCTGCTGTTGGGTTGTTTATAAGCCCATGTTCGAGCTGCTCTCTGAAAGCATGTGCTACCGCTGGATCCTCCACACACACACACACACACACACACACACACACATTACTCAGGTTCAATGTACATTATTACATTACATCATCTGTCTCATATACTTCAGTAAGCTTCAGATAGTTACATATGTACTGATGGCTTCATGTAGAGTTATCCAGGTGTGTTTCAGTGTACGGGCAGTTAGGTACATCACTCATTAGTTATACGAGGAAAAGTGTCGTTCCTGGCATACTTACCTGTGGGGTGCCACTTGATGGTTCACCTCACTCACACCAGAATCCATTAATTACATTCAGAAAAGATAAAATCCACGGGTGTGAGTCTCCAATAACACCATATCTGTTTTTAATCCAATTTTTGTGTGACCGTTTGAGAATTTTTCATTGTTTCATACAGTTTACAGTTTTAAAACGCTACATTTTTTTTCTCAATATATACAGTAAAAAGTATGAACCAATTTACTATAAAAAAAACTGTTTGGCAGAGAAGGACTTTTACAGTCTCGTTCACATCCATTGATAGATTAACTGATTAGAGTTTTCAGGACTACTGATTGATTTTCTCACCAAACACTTTGATATATGCAAATTTAAAATCGTAATGGGCTTTTTATTTGCACATGAAGATGACCTCATTAAGACTAGTAGTGAAGATACAAAGGTGGGTGGCTCAGTGCTAAGGTAATGGTTAAGAGGGGTGACAGGGTGGGAGTAGAGGGGTGGCAGAGTAGGGTTAGAGGGGTGACACAGTGGGGGTAGAGGGGTGACAGAGTGGGGATAGAGGGGTGGTAGAGTAGGGTTAGAGGGGTGACACAGTGGGGGTAGAGGGGTGACAGAGTGGGGATAGAGGGGTGGTAGAGTAGGGTTAGAGGGGTGAGTGGGGGTAGAGTGGGGGTAGAGGTGGGAGAGTGGGGTAGAGTGGTGGCAGAATGAGGGTAGAGGGGTGGTAGAGCGGGGTTAGAGGGGTGGCAGAGGGGTGGCAGAGTGGGGGTAGAGGGGTGGCAGAGTGGGGGTAGAGTGAGGGTAGAGGGGTGGCAGAGTTGGGAATAATATGCCCAAAAAATTCTATAAACTTTTTGAATCGGTCAAATTTGAGGTCTGGGTCCCGCCCTGTATTCTGTAAAAAAACACACACACACACACACACACACACACACACTACTACTACTACTACTACTACTACTACTACTACTACTTTGCTGTCACTCGGAACCGAATGTGACGATCATCCAGTTATGGTAAAAAGATATGGGTTATTAAGGATGTCACCTAGGTTAGTGAGTTTTGAGGTGACTAAAGAGCCCGATACGGGACCGGCAGCATCGTCCACATTCGTTGCACCTGTGGAGGGCTCCATCTACTGTGGGAGGGGCGGTGGCAGCGTCTTTCCGACGTTGGCGCTTATCTGCCTCGGTTTGCAGTCGGGCTAACTCGAGAGTATTGACACTTTCCCGTGTGGTGCTCCCCCAAGCGTTACGATGTGGAGTAATCGACTCCCAGGTGAGGGGGTCGATTTGGCACCTTTTCAGGTTTGTCTTAAGACAAACGTTTACTATTCGTTAGGTGACTGTAAAGTAGCTGCTTTGGCAGTCTACTGTCGTCCATGCGGGTAACATGGCCAGTCCAACGTAGTTGTTCATGGATAATGGTAGCCTCGATGCTCCTACAGTTGGTGTCAGCAAGAATGCTGGCATTTGTTCTCTTTTCTTCCCAGCGAACTCGGAGGATGGAATGTAGACTACTTTGGTGAATGTTTTCAAGTGCCTTGAGGTGCCTCCTGTATGTGACCCACGTGCAACTTTGTGGATAATTACAGCTCCCTACAGATGAAGACACGATTTCAGAGTCCGCCCAAGGCGTGAGATGCACATTTGATCTGATGCTGAATTTCTTCATCGATGTCTGCGGTGGTGGACAGGTGTTGCCACGAGGAGGAACAGCAGGAGTCTTGATGGTGAGGAGGCTGTGTACTGACTGGAGAAGACTTACGGAAGTTGCTTCCTTGTTCGCCACGAGGTGATAGCCAGCGGCGGCAGCTGAAAGCGAGAGGGAGCAAGAAGTGCTAACACCTTAACACTAACATAATGCTGCCACACTAGACGTATTTCACCACCCTGTGTAGTGCACACACACACACACACACACACACACACACACACACACACACACAATCTATCCTCTCACTTCTCCCTCGAAATAATTTGTAATTCTCTTCGTTTCCTTTAAAAAGATTTAGGTACTGAATATATGATAATTGTGAAGGAAGTAAGTAGAAAAGGAGAATAAATTAGAAGACGAGAAATCGCAGGATAATAAGTAGAAGTGAAATAAAAGAAGAAGGTAGAGTAGTAAGTATAAAGGGAAAAGGTAGAAGGGAGATAAATAAAGACAGGTGATAGTTGAGTAGTAAAAGCGAGACAAGGACAATAAGAACAAAAGGAGAAGAACGTAGAATAATAAGTATAAATAGAAAAGGCAAATGAAGAAGGAAGAAGGAACACGAAGAAAATAAGAAGGAGAATGAAGAAAGGAGACGTTAAATGAAGAAGAGAGATAAATAAAGAAACGAGATAGCCGAGTAGTAAGACAATAAAAAGCGAGACAAGGGGAGCGTAGATGAAGCATGGGAGGGAGGGAGGCAGGCGAGATAGAGCCGTGGGAGAGTAATGGCAGAGGGAACACACACGAGGATCATCCAGCTCTAACATAACCCCCGGGAAGACTCGATAAACCTCCACCTACTCCACTTTTATAAATGCTCGGATTTTCTGTGGACTGTATTGTGTGTGAATAGAATAGCCCTTTCATATTATTGTCTCCTGTTGCTGCTGTAAGAGAACAACGGTACGTGTGTGTGTGTGTGTTTTAGTCTCGTGTTTTTTGTGTTTTTTTTTCACTTCACACTTATGGGATGATTTATTTAGTATTTACAGCCGGAGTTAAGACCTTGATTCGCTCATTTTCATACAACACAGGTGGAAGGTAAAAGTATTTGGCGTCTTGTGGTGCCGATGTGTACGTGTTCCTTCACACCTAGAGCTTAACAAACACCATGAACAGTCTTACAGGTATACAATGTGACACAATAGATAGCCAGAATATTGTTTGAACTTTGTGTAGTCCAACTTTTCTTTGTGTTACTTCCGCCTGTACTGACCTGAATGATGGATGTTTGTTGTACGTGAGGGATGATTTATTTCAGGTGAGAGGTAATGTAGCTATTATCTTCAATTTTTGGTCACCCGCTATTTTGCTAGGTTAGGTTAGGTTAGGTTAGGTTAGGTTAGGTTATTTATGCTCCCACAGTGAAATAGAAGAACGGTGATTAACTCTTGCCTGTGTGTCCGTCTGTCGTACTAATGTTGTGGACAAATAAGAACTAGAAGATTTGATATTGACCAGGTATACAAGGGTCATGGGTCAAAGGTCATAGTTAATTATAATAGAAATTTTGGCGAAATGTTTTTTTCTGAGGAAGGTTTATCACAAGGGGACTACTCGTTAGTAACCACATTTACATAACAGGTGAACAGGTGCTATGTGCTGTACAGGTGTTAAGATCTAATTAGCTTCTGGAGGTTAAAGGTATAAGGTGAGTGTCAAAAAGCCACTGGTCCTAAGAACTCTCGTGCTCAATCATTTAATCAAGTACCGTCTTCCTATCTGAGGGTTGGCGACCACAGTCCTCCACTCTGTTTTCGAGCTGGTATGACTAATCCTCCAAGAATTTGTATCTCTGGGGACACAGTGTTTAATTTCATTCAGCCATCCCAGTCTCTGCCTCCCCCCTGGCCCTCCTACCCTTAACTTTGCTCATTAATAATTCCGTTATTATCCCCTCATCCCTAATTATATAACCAAAGTATTTCATTTTTCTTTTTCTGTAAATTTCAAGTATTTTTCTTGATTTTTTTTGCTGATCTTAGTACTTGTTCAATTGTTTTCCTGTCACTGTAACTTAATTTTAACATTGGCCTATAACTCCACATTTTAAAGGCCTCTAACCTCTTTCTGGTGTCTGCTGGGACCTACAGTACACACAGGAACTACATACAAAGTCTTCAACCTGATTTACGTTTGGATGTTATGGGTAAAAGGTCAGTGAGGCTAAAATTACCTGTTACATTTTTTCTCAGAATATTTTTGGACTTTGACATGTTGCTGCTGGTTTATTTATAGATTTAATTAAAAAAAGAGGATGATATTTTAAGGCATCACTGAAAATGTACCGGCGGGAGCATTTTTTTTTATTTTTGTCTATCAGGGGATACAAATCTAAGGACACTATACAAATACCCAGTGAAAGAATAATATATTTTGAGGCAAAATATTATGGTGAAAAGTGAAAGTGGGTCCCTTAGGCATGACTGCCCTTTAGGTACGGTGTGGATACAGCACACTGTTTACTAAGCCTTATGTACACAAGGAGGTAGCGTGGCCGGTACTGCACTCAACCGCCTTTACTTCCCCAAGTTCTAAAGTTAGGTACCCATTTACAGCTGGGTGAACCTGCAGTGCCCAGTAATCGAACCACCGACCCTGGAACAGAGGCGAGGGGTGTATCCACTCGACCGCCGCGCTCATGAAATACTATGGCAGCACATGTTAAAGACTGACCCGGGAGAGATCAGTGAAAGCTTATTGTCAAATTTATTCACGGAGGCGTCCCCTTGCAACAACAACAGCTATAACACACACACACACACACACACACACACATATACTGTATCTACAAATCCTTATACGATTTTAGAATTTTTTTTACAACAAAAAGCCAAAAAAAAAATAATGCGTATCTGAACACTTGTGCACCCTTAGTGGACCGCAACACATCTAACCTAACGTAACCTAACCTAACCTAACCTAACCTAACCTAACCTAACCTAACCTTCATTACGCTTCTCACGCCATCGGTTATCACTGTATCATGTGTTTCAATATCAGCTGTAGTGGTCTGGAGAAGGTAATCCTTGACCTGCTCCCACGAGAAGAAGCCTTAAGGGTGTAATGTCAGGAGACCGTGGGAGCCAGGAGACCGTGGGGGACAGGAGACCGTGGGGGGCAGGAGACCATGGGAACCAGGACACCGTGGAGCCAGGAGACCGTGGGGGCCAGGAGACGGGTCCATCACGTCCAATCCATCTGTCAGGAAGTTACGGACAATCAGACTGAAAAATAACAAATGGTTGCAACTCCTCAGTATGATGCACCACGTCGTTGGCCAGTAGGTCGGGACACACACCTCCATGCCAGCTTCTATCGTTAGCGACTGTATATCAAGAGAACTGTCTAAGTCTATCTTGTTTTGTTGATATGATGTTTGAAAACCCTGTTAAATGCGTGTAGGGTGTCCCAGATAAATGTTGTTCCCTGCCTCCCTTCCTGCCTGCACCCTGAGACACTGAGTTGGAGGGATGGAGGCAGGGAGGGAGGGAGGGAGGGAGGGTGCAGGCAGGGAGGGAGGGAGGGTGCAGGCAGGGAGGGAGGGAGGGACATTTTTCTGGGACAACCTATAATTATATAACTGTAATTAAGTGCATGAAAATTTTGTATATTTTGGGGGATTGATGTTAGGAGGATTTTGTAAGAGCGGTGAAGGGTGCCCTGCTGGCATGCCTTACACGTATTGAATGAACCCTTGAGTTCTTATTGACTTTGTTTACGAAATAATATGTTTTTTTATCTGATATTTATGAGAGATATGTAGTAGTAGTAGTAATATTATAATTAATGTGCAAAGGGAATTTAAAAATGGGTTAGATTTGCACACATATATTTCATGAAACTCTGATGCATTCTAATTGGCTACTCCCGCGGGTACTTGTGCAGGGATGTCTAGTCTAGTGGGATATTGGTTTATATATTCCGTGAGCGAAGACCAGTCAGTCAGTGGTCGAGGCTGATTTAAACCAAATGTTGTACTGTATAGGCATCTCCCCCCCCCCACCCCTCCCTCCCACCGCCTTCAGGCACCTAGACAGCGAGGCAATTGAGAGAGTGAATTGCCCCTGCTGGATAGTGTACTCGTGGAGAATCCTTTGTCAATATTATTCAATTTTCCATCCACACGGGTTGTTTGATCGGTCTGCGTGAGAGTTGACGATAGGCCGGAGTTGAATAGATTTGGCCCCAGTGAAATTCATTTAGGGAACCGCGCAAACAGTGGTTATGCAAAGGCAAATATTGTTACAGGAGGAGTGCCAACTGTGCCGGCCCAGTCTAGTATTGGTTCACACCTTTCGAGTGTTCTGGGCACTAACTGTGGACACTCACTCACTTAGATCATTATCTGTTAAATAAGACAGGTGTGGCAGTAACTACGGGGGTGACTCGTATTATTTCACCGGTGACTGTTGTTCCGTCACTACCGACCTCCTCTCCGCCCACCGATGGAGTACCAAGCTTAACGAACGGAGCTATGGAACCAATTAAAATCTATGCCCACCTTCGATCAAGTCCGGTGTTTGCATATCTTGACTGACCAGCACCATGTATGCAAATCACTTATTGATCCTCACTGATGTATCGCTGTGCGGGGATATGAAGGGCCCACGTCCTCTGTGTGATGGCTGAAATGACTCTTCTCTTCCTCACGCCGCGCTCCCTCCAAAATGACTTTGTCAGATTCCCCCCTCAGTGATGGTGGCCATGTTCAGTTGTTCACTCATCCACCCTTCATAGTTCTCCTGTCTTCATATATATAGACAAAATGTGTACCTGGGTGGTGAGGAGGAAGGCGGAGAGGATGATCCTGCCTGTTGCTCCGCCAGTATTCCTTTTTGTACACCGTCCCAGATGACAACTCCACTAATGCACCACACACACACACACACACACACGAAAGCAAAAAAACGTTGTAGTGACCAGATTTATTGAGGGGTGCTGTTGTTGATGCCAATTTTATAACTGCTGTTGACAGAGTTAGGGATATCTGTCCAGGCTGGGGTCATTGGCTGCACCGGTTCTCGCTCTCTGTATATATCTATGTATTTCTGTACTGTATTTCCATTTATACATTTCAGTATCTCGATTAAGACTCCGTGTGTATGTTGAGGTAGATATTTGTGCCCTCTTTTGAATTTACTGGTCACGTGAATTCAGTTGTTTACCGATTTAAATTCATCTGTATCGATTTAAATCTGTTTGGATCCCGATTTAACTTTTTCTTTATTTCATTTTTTTTTCTTTTTTTTTATCCATTTTTGTTTTAATGTATCAATTTGGTCCTACATCAAGGCAGACGAGAGGAGAGATAGAGAGATAGAGAGATGGAGAGATAGAGAGAAGGAGAGATAGAGAGAAGGAGGGATAGAGAGATGGAGAGAAAGAGAGACGGAGAGATAGAGAGAAGGAGAGATAGATAAGGAGAGATAGAGAGAAGGAGAGATAGAGAGAAGGAGATGATAGAGAGATGAGAGAGATAGAGAGAAGAGAGAGATAGATGAGAGATAGAGAGAAAGAGAGATAGGGAGAAGGAAGAGGAGAGAGAAGGGAGAGATAGAGAGAAGGAGGATAGAGAGATGGAGAGATAGAGAAAAGGAGAGATAGAGAGATGAGAGATAGAGAGATAGAGATAGAGAGAAGGAGAGATAGAGAGAAGGAGGGATAGAGAGATGGAGAGAAAGAGAGACGGAGAGATAGAGAGAAGGAGAGATAGATAAGGAGAGATAGAGAGAAAGAGAGATAGGGAGAAGGAGAGATAGAGAGAAGGAGAGATAGAGAGAAGGAGTGATAGAGAGATGGAGAGATAGAGAAGGAGAGATAGAGAGAAAGAGAGATAGAGAAAAGGAGAGATAGAGAGAAGGAGAGATAGAGAGAAGGAGAGATAGAGAAGGAGAGATAGAGAGAAGGAAAGATAGAGAGATGGAGAGATAGAGAGATGGAGAGATAGAGAAAAGGAGAGATAGAGAGATGGAGAGATAGAGAGAAGGAGAGATGGGGGAGGAGATAGAGAGGAGATAGGGAGGAAGGAGATGAAGATGGAGAAGGAGATGAGAGATGAGAGGATGGAGGAGATGAAGGAGATGGAGATGGAGATAGAGGAGATGGAGATAGAGAGATGGAGATAGAGATGGAGATGGAGATGAGAGATGGAGAGAAGGTGGAGAGATGGAGAGAGAGAGAGATGGAAATGAGAGATAGAGAAGGAGATGAAGTGTGGTAGAGTAAGGATTATATACGATTAATATATTGACGTATTAGTAATAGTTCAGATATTGTTAGTTACACGTCATAACACGTCAGCTTACTGTGAGGTGGTGTACATTATCGTCCTGTCTGGCTCCCCTGGTGACGATGATTGGCCTCGGTAAATGACTACTGTACAAGGCAGCTCAGATTAGTCGAGATCGCTGTTTCATTGAGGAGTAATTCATCTTGCTAGTAGTGGAGTGATACAGGATGGTGATGATAATGGTGAGCGGTGACGGTGGTGATGATAATGGTGGTGGTGGTGACGGTGCTGATGATAATGGTGGTGGTGGTGACTGTGCTGATGATAATGGTGGTGGTGGTGACAGTGCTGATGATAATGGTGGTGGTGGTGACGACGGTGATGATAATGGTGGTGGTGGTGACAGTGCTGATGATAATGGTGGTGGTGGTGACGATGGTGATGATAATGGTGGTGGTGGTGACGGTGCTGATGATAATGGTGGTGATGGTGACGGTGCTGATGATAATGGTGATGATAGGAAGAGTTCATGTGGTATATATAAACCACCATGTGACTAAAAGTTTACATCACTCATCACCAATTAAGACTTGAGCACATATAACAATACACATGACATGTATTTAATCCTGTAGTGGCCAGAAGGCATTACCATTGTGTCAGGTATTGAGGAAAATATATATTCATACTTTTACATTTACATTATTTTTCTATGTATTATTTCATATGATTGTAAAAGTTTGTTCCATAAAATTTCACCGTGATAAGAATCTGACGGAAAGGAATGATTAAATGAAGTGTTTTATTTTGTTGTTTATTAATATTACAACATGTCGGATACTGGTAGCGTGTGGCATAACCAGAGTAATGTCGGCAGGGCTGGTAGGTGTTGTGGGAGGTGTGGAGAGGAGCGGTGTGCTATATGTGGAGATGGTGTCACCTAAGTGTACCACCGTGTGTGTGTATCATGTGTTAAAGTCTACCCGTATGATACATAATACATCTACTCACTATACAAGGCACACACACACACACACACACACACACACACACACACACACACACACACACACACACACACACACACACACACACACACACACACACACACACACACACACACCACACACACACACACACACACACACACACACACACACACACACACACACACACACACACACACACACACACACACACACACACACACACGCACACATATATTAGCCTTGCCTCGTGCATCATACCTTCATTCCTCAGAGTTTTAATAAAAAGTTGAGTTGATTAGCCAAGTTGATGAAGTAGCTCAGCTTAGTTTGTAACTCGACAAGTTTCAGGATATTGGTCAACAGCATTACCATTCCGCCGCTGATTTTCATAAACTTGTGTATTTAAGTTGACTATATTATTCTTTGGCCAACTTGAAAATCAGGAAAGTTTCGTGCATAATTAATTTGGTAAGTTTGGCTGTACACCCCCACCTGGCTCTCTCTCCTGCATGCATCCCTCATATCACCTATGTTTGCCATGTTGTTTTGTTTTCACTATGTTGTCATTATGTTGTTTTGTTTTCACTATGTTGTCATTATGTTGTTTTGTCTTCACTATGTTGTCATTATGTTTTGTCTTCACTGTTGTCATTATGTTGTTTTGTCTTCACTATGTTGTCATTATGTTGTTTTGTCTTCACTATGTTGTCATTATGTTGTTTTGTCTTCACTATGTTGTCATTATGTTGTTTTGTCTTCACTATGTTGTCATTATGTTGTTTTGTCTTCACTATGTTGTCATTATGTTGTTTTGTCTTCACTATGTTGTCATTATGTTGTTTTGTCTTCACTATGTTGTCATGTTTTGTGATCTCCATGATGGCTGTAAAGTTGCTATGCATGATACTAGAAGACATATAAGCGAGTCTTAGCGGATTTAATCCCTTTGGTGAAGACTTGGGAACATTTTAGAGCTCTGGTAAAGACAATATGACCTGAACATTGAATTTATAAATGTTCGTGTTATGTTCAATATGTTATGAACGAGTTATTATGTGTAAATTAATGTTCGTGTTATGTTCAATATGTTATGAACGAGTTATTATGTGTAAATTAATGTTCGTGTTATGTTCAATATGTTATGAACAGATTATGTAAATTAATGTTCGTTTATTTCAATATGTTAGAACAGTTATTAAATTAATGTTCGTGTTATGTTCAATATGTTATGAACGAGTTATTATGTTAAATTAA
This sequence comes from Homarus americanus, assembly GCF_018991925.1. Lineage (NCBI taxonomy): Eukaryota > Metazoa > Arthropoda > Malacostraca > Decapoda > Nephropidae > Homarus > Homarus americanus. The sequence goes on from NW_024723430.1 coordinate 583,665, forward strand.
TGTTCGTGTTATGTTCAATATGTTATGAACGAGTTATTATGTAAATTAATGTTCGTTTATGTTCAATATTTATAAACGAGTTATATTGTAAATTAATGTTCGTGTTATGTTCAATATTTATGAACGAGTTATTATGTGTAAATTAATGTTCGTGTTATGTTCAATTTGTTATGAACGAGTTATTATGTGTAAATTAATGTTCGTGTTATGTTCAATATGTTAGAAACGAGTTATGTGTAAATTAATGTTCGTGTTATGTTCAATATGTTATGAACGAGTTATTATGTGTAAATTAATGTTCGTGTTATGTTCAATATGTTAGGAACGAGTTATTATGTGTAAATTAATGTTCGTGTTATGTTCAATATGTTATGAACGAGTTATTATGTGTAAATTAATGTTCGTGTTATGTTCAATATGTTAGAAACGAGTTATTATGTGTAAATTAATGTTCGTGTTATGTTCAATATGTTATGAACGAGTTATTATGTGTAAATTCTCACCTTGAATAACAATATCATTGAACTTCGGTTTTAGAGAGTATTACATAAGTGATTATGAACATTTTACAGGCAAGTCGCAGAGTATAAATCCCTACTGAAAAAGATGTTTGTTCCGAGTCATTGAGTGAAATCTAAACAACAAGAAGGTCAGCTGTCTAATTTTCGAATCATTTAAGGAGATCAATGTTGGGACGACCAAACGCTTAGACTTGTGTGTGGAATCTCGTCTATGTCATGTTTTTAACTATTGGATTCACCGATTTTTTTCACTGAAGTTTTTGGAACAGGGTGTAGTTGGTGAATAGTTTAGTTTTACAGTTGAGGCAAATGTTAGGTTAAGTAAGAGGTGAATTTGCTTCAGTTCGATAAAGAGGCGTTCAGGTATTGGGACGATCCTGTAAAAGTTGGCATGATATATTTTGTGTTGGAGCTTCTGTGTTTGTATCTCAATAAGGTTCATATGATGCGTCTTTAAGGTCAAAAGTCAGTGTCATATTATTTCTAAATTCTTGAACTGACCTGTGTGTGTGTGTGTGTGTGTGTGTGTGTGTGTGTGTGTGTGTGTGTTGTACTGCTCACACACATACACACACGTCTTATATCATCATGCAGGCAAGACACCATCTGAAAAGACTGGATAAAATACCTAAAACGATTAATGAAAAAATAAAAGATTCAGGTAACAAATATAGATTACAGGTGAGGAGCGTTAACATATGTGTATAATTATTGTCACTTATTATCATTTTATGTCACTGAATAGACTGAAAATTACCACATCTGTTTAGGTTAGGTTAGGTTAGGTTAGATTAGGTTACAGGTCCATAGTGCCACCAGCTGACTCATGAGTTATGGGTCCAAAGTGCCACCAGCTGACTCATGAGTTATAGGTTCATATTGCCACCAGCTGACTCTGGGTTACAGGTCCATAGTGCCACCAGCTGACTCATGGGTTACAGGTCCAAGTGCACCAGTTGACTCAGGGTTACAGGTCCATAGTGCCACCAGCTGACCTCACGAGTTATGGGTCCAAAGTGCCACCAGCTGACTCATGAGTTATAGGTCCATAGTGCCACCAGCTGACCACGGGTTACAGGTCCATAGTGCCACCAGCTGACTAATGGGTTACAGGTCCATAGTGCCACCAGTTGACTCATGAGTTACAGGTCCATAGTGCCACCAGCTGACTCATGAGTTATGGGTCCAAAGTGCCACCAGCTGACTCATGAGTTATAGGTCCATAGTGCCACCAGCTGACTCATGGGTTATAGGTCCATAGTGCCACCAGCTGACTAATGGGTTACAGGTCCATAGTGCCACCAGTTGACTCCATGAGTTACAGGTCCATAGTGCCACCAGCTGACCATGAGTTATGGGTCCAAAGTGCCACCAGCTGACTCATGAGTTATAGGTCCATAGTGCCACCAGCTGACTCATGGGTTACAGGTCCAGTGCCACCAGCTGACTCATGAGTTATGGGTCCATAGTGCCACCAGCTGACTCATGGGTTACAGGTCCATAGTGCCACCAGCTGACTCATGAGTTATGGGTCCATAGTGCCACCAGCTGACTCATGAGTTATGGGTCCATAGTGCCACCAGCTGACTCATGGGTTACAGGTCCATAGTGCCACCAGCTGACCTTAGAGTAGGGTCCATAGTGCCACCAGCTGACTCATGGGTTACAGGTCCATAGTGCCACCAGCTGACCATGAGTTATAGGTCCATAGTGCCACCAGCTGACTAATGGGTTATAGGTCCATAGTGCCACCAGCTGACTAATGGGTTACAGGTCCATAGTGCCACCAGCTGACTCATGAGTTATGGGTCCATAGTGCCACCAGCTGACTCATGGGTTATGGGTCCAGTGCCACCAGCTGACCATGGGTTACAGGTCCATAGTGCCACCAGCTGACTCATGAGTTATGGGTCCAGTGCCACCAGCTGACTCATGAGTTATAGGTCCATAGTGCCACCAGCTGACTAATGGGTTATAGGTCCATAGTGCCACCAGCTGACTAATGGGTTACAGGTCCATAGTGCCACCAGCCACTCATGAGTTATGGGTCCATAGTGCCACCAGCTGACTCATGGGTTACAGGTCCATAGTGCCACCAGCTGACTCATGGGTTATAGGTCCATAGTGCCACCAGCTGACTAATGGGTTATGGGTCCATAGTGCCACCAGCTGACTCATGGCAGGTCCATAGTGCCACCAGCTGACTCATGGGTTACAGGTCCATAGTGCCACCAGCTGACTCATGAGTTATAGGTCCATAGTGCCACCAGCTGACTAATGGGTTACAGGTCCATAGTGCCACCAGCTGACTCATGGGTTATAGGTCCATAGTGCCACCAGTTGGCTCATGAGTTACAGGTCCATAGTGCCACCAGCTGACTAATGTTACAGGTCCATAGTGCCACCAGTTGACTCATGAGTTATAGGTCCAGTGCCACCAGCTGACTCATGAGTTATAGGTCCATAGTGCCACCAGCTGACTAATGGGTTACAGGTCCATAGTGCCACCAGCTGACTCATGAGTTATGGGTCCATAGTGCCACCAGCTGACTAATGTTACAGGTCCATAGTGCCACCAGCTGACCATGAGTTATGGGTCCATAGTGCCACCAGCTGACTCATGAGTTATGGGTCCATAGTGCCACCAGCTGACCCATGGGTTACAGGTCCATAGTGCCACCAGCTGACTCATGAGTTATAGGTCCATAGTGCCACCAGCTGACTAATGGGTTACAGGTCCATAGTGCCACCAGCTGACTCATGAGTTATGGGTCCATAGTGCCACCAGCTGACTCATGAGTTATAGGTCCAGTGCCACCAGCTGACCTCGGGTTATAGGTCCATAGTGCCACCAGCTGACTAATGGGTTACAGGTCCATAGTGCCACCAGCTGACTCATGAGTTATGGGTCCATAGTGCCACCAGCTGACTCATGGGTTACAGGTCCATAGTGCCACCAGCTGACTCATGAGTTATAGGTCCAGTGCCACCAGCTGACTAATGGGTTACAGGTCCATAGTGCCACCAGCTGACTCATGGGTTATAGGTCCATAGTGCCACCAGCTGACTAATGGGTTACAGGTCCATAGTGCCAGCAGTTGACTCATGAGTTATAGGTCCATAGTGCCACCAGCTGACTAATGGGTTACAGGTCCATAGTGCCACCAGCTGACTCATGGGTTATAGGTCCATAGTGCCACCAGTTGGCTCATGAGTTACAGGTCCATAGTGCCACCAGCTGACTCATGGGTTATAGGTCCATAGTGCCACCAGTTGGCTCATGAGTTACAGGTCCATAGTGCCACCAGCTGACCATGGGTTATAGGTCCATAGTGCCACCAGTTGCTCATGAGTTACAGGTCCATAGTGCCACCAGCTGACTCATGGGTTATAGGTCCATGTTCCACCAGCCGGGTTACAGGTCCATAGTGCCACCAGCTGACCCACTGACCTATCGTATAAGAGTTACATGCATAAAGATAATAACCTCCATCTTTCTACTCGTCCATTTAAGTTTATCAAAGTTCTTATCAGTGTAATGTTGTCTTGTATGTTTCCAGGTAAGTGTGTTAATGAACCACCAACACCTACTGACGAAGGTGATCCACTGTGACCAACTCTTCGCCAAGGTAAACGATAAAGTGCTTTTGTGATGTTTTAGAAGGTTCGTCTTCCTCTCACCCACCCAGCATCATCATCAGTAGCCTCTCTCTCTCTCTCTCTCTCTCACACCCCTATACCTCCCATAATGGCAACCCTCCCCCAATCTTCTCCTTAATTTAGACACCTCATCCTCTCCCTCTCTCTCCCTCCCTAAGACACCTCACCCTCTCTCCCTCACTAAGACACCTCACCCTCTCTCCCTCATCAAGGTAGCTCACTCTTCTCCCTCATTAAGGTAGCTCACTCTTCTCCCTCATCAAGGTAGCTCACTCTTCTCCCTCACCAAGGTAGCTCACTCTTCTCCCTCATTAAGGTAGCTCACCCCCTTATATACAAGCCTTGAATCACCTTCTCACTCGACCATATTCTCAGATCAACTTCCCTATATAATGAGACGAAGTTGAGGGGAGACTTAAATAATAATGGGGAAAAACTTCACGTGAAAAAACATTGTCAGTTAGTCAGTCAGTTAGGAAGGGGGTATGTTGCGTGATGACTCAGCAGGGTGATACAGGACTCTGCCCTCAGCGGCGTTTAACCTTTCCTCAGATCTAACTTTAGATTTACTGTTTAGATGTATTAAAAGAACTCCCTCAGGCGGAAAGAAGTCAGTGTCAGTCAGGTACTAATGGGAGGCCACCATTAGGCCGACCAATGCAGCCAGCAATGATCAAAAGGCCTGGCGTGAGGGGAGTCTGTGCCCTTACTTCTGGTCGGATTTTTCGATAAATTCCCCTCAGTGACAGGTGGGCGGCGGGGCGGAGAGCGGCCAACGGACTGTGCGACGCTACTAATGAACTGGAAACTCTGCGCCGTCAACTAGTGCCGCGCGCAACACTCCTTCCTACTGTCATTTTTTCTTATGGTTTCTTATGGCTTATTATGGTTCCTTTCATCGAGTTTAGGACGTAAGGGGGATGTTATGACACTTTACAGAGAAGGTATCTAGGGGAGGGGGTGCCACAAGGGAGCCTGTTTGTGGCACTGTCATGGTTTATTTGTTTACTTGTGTGTATGGGAGTGATGCTCTGTGGCTGATGGTTGTTGATGGATGTATTTAAATTGATTTTTTTTTTGGATTCAGGAACAGGTACAGTGATCTCTAAATGGTAAGTCGGTAAATGGACCTACTGAGGTTGGTTAGGTTAGGTTAGGTCTGCGGAAAGCCTTACTTGTTTCGCTAGATTTATTAATAATATTCCCTTTGAACACTATAATACAAAAACACAGAAATCGTAAATTATGGTTATTGTTGTTGTTGTGCTTGTTGTTGTTGTTGGTGTTGTTATTGTTGTTGTTGGTGTTATTGTTGTTGCTGGTGTTGTTGTTATTGTTATTGTTGGTGGTGGTGGTGTTGTTATTGTTGTTATTGTTGTTATTGGTGGTGTTGTGTTAGGTGCTTTAAATATTGGGGGAAACTAGGCGCCGTTTGCCATGACTTAGTTCCTTCACCAAACACCTTAAGAAAACTCATATATCTGGGTTAAATTTACTGGGGTTGGGACTTAATTTTACCTGTATATTGGTCAGGTAAAAGGTGTGTATGGGAGGAGGGGGGTGGTACTCTACATTTGGACTACTACACAACCTCTCTGTAGCGGACACCTAACCTAACCTAACCTAACCTAACCATAACTTATATATACGGGTTTTACTAGGCCATTCGTTTTGTATTATTTCTCAGAGCTTAATGATGTATACCTTCTGATGACTTTACATATCGTAAGTGTAATATACAAATGTGAGTGTGTGTGTGGGTGTGCACGCGAGAAATGTCTGGGTGTACTGCTATAACCATGTGTTCTATGCACGCACACGCCTCGCCACACACGCCTCGACACACGTAAATTAATGTAGGTATTATTTGGTGTTTAGGTGACAAGGGTGGCGGTGGCGGCTTGGCATTCGGTCACCTGGAAAGCAACACTCAGAGCAACACACTGACGGAACCTACCAGCAGCACCACACACACACACACACACACACACACACACACACACACACACACTATACGAGTTAATATGTTGTCTGATTAGTGAATTGTTATAAGATGTTGTAAATCACTTTGGACATTTTCACCTGGTTCTAATCGTTTACCTGTCACTTTTACCTGTCATTCTTACCTGTCACTCTTACCTGTCACTTTTACCTGTCGTCTTACATCACACTCTCATTCTCTCCTTCCTCCTTCCCTCCCTCCTTCCCTCTCTCCTTCCCTCTCTCCCTCCCTCCCTTTTTCTCTGAGGATTTACTTGTCTCTCGACCACAAAAGTATAGAGAGGAGTAAAGATATTGGTTGGGGGAGACAGAGAGACAAACTCACTCGGGCTGTATTGATGACTGGTTGACTATACTGCAGACTGTCAGATCGTGTTATTGTAATTATTTTTATTTACAAGTCAGTTTGTTGTTGTTGTTTATTAATGATTATCAATTATTAACTCTCTCTTGTACTTATTTAATCTAGCTTCGAGTGTTGAGTTATATGTAATAGAAAAGGTGAATTGGGAAATATTAAAGGAATATGAGAATTACTGTAGGTGAGGATAATGTGAAAAGAAGAGAAGACAAAGATAATTGGTGGATAGGGGGGTTAATGTGGGGGAGGGAGGGGGTGTGGATACTCAACTCAACATCACAAAGACTAACTATTTTGACTCAGTGAAAAAACAGCTAAAATTCACCTCAGTTTGTCTACCCCCTCGATCGTCTTAACTCGGAGTGACAATCATTTTCTTATCGACCGCTGTTGTGTGATTGACTTTGTTTGAAATCCTCTCAAGTTTATTGCTGGTTAGTCCAACTTGTGACAGCGCCCCGCAAACTTTGTCTTTAACTTTTGTCAAGGAGTGTTAACGATGAGGAATGATGATGATGTGTGTGTGTGTGTGTGTGTGTGTGTGTGTGTGTGTGTGTGTGTAATAATAATAATAATGATAATAATTAACGGTTTATTGAAAGAGCTTGGCAGCCAGAAGGCTGAAAATATACAGTTACATATTTGGGGAATGGGTTTCGAATTACAAATAATATATAAGTAACATAAGTGATACAAATAAAATATATAATAACTAGATGGGGAAAAGCTCAAACTACAGTGCATTTCAACATAGTGACAGTGCAAGAAGTAGTATTTACTGGGAGTGAATACACTGGTTTATTACAAGTTATGGATAATTCTTACAATGGTTGGGACTGGGCTGTTCTTATAGCGATCAGTTCGTGCACGTATGGGCTGGATGCGGTTGTGGTGTCGAACAGCAATTCTCGGGCTAGGGATCTCAGGTGGTAGTAGGAGCCGGTGTCGAGATGGTGTAGAAGCTTCTTACCAAATTTGCAGATGAGGTCGTGGTGATGGTCAGTGAGGTCGAAGGGTCAGTGTGTTGAGCGCTTCTTGATATGTAGGTAGGAAGGGGAGAATAATCTTGCATGCCCTCTTTTGCATTTTTTCTAGGTGTTTACGTTGTGTGGCATTTAGGGAGGAAGACCAGGTAGGGGAGGCATAGGTGAGCTTGGGAAGTATGAATGTTGTATAAACACTGAGGAGCTCGGGTGCAGGAACTCCGAGGGACTTGAGTCGGCGGAGGAGGTGGAGACGGAACCTGGAGGATTTGACAACTTCACTGACGTGTGGTTTCCAATTTAGTTTGTTGTCTATGGTGACGCCGAGGAGGTTCGTGGAATCTACAACCTGGAGTGTGTTCGGACCTAAAGTAATGGAAGGAGGTGGGACAATGTCGGAGGAGAGGTTGATGTGCATAACCATGGTCTTGGTATGGTTGATGGTGACATGGTTGTTGGTGGCCCAGTTTTGGAGACTGTTCAATAAATCCTGAAGGGCGGTATAGTCGGGAGCAGAATTGTTGATGCTGATCCCAATGGTGGAGTCGTCGACATATTTCCAGCGAGCAGGGGTTTCTCTTAGGGCATCATTGATGAGCATAAGGAAGCAGAGTGGTCCCATCTTGGTGCCTTGGGGGACGCCACAGGTGAGTGACTGAAAGGTGGAGACAGCCCCTCGGAAGCGTACAGCTTGGCGTCGGTCACTGAGGAAGTCTGTAAGCCATGGTATAAGACTTCTCCGAAGCCCGAGGTCAATAGCTTTGTTGATGATTATATTGTGGTCGACTAGGTCGAATGCTTTAGTGAAATCAATGAAGGCGACAGCTACAGACGTTTTTCGTTTCTCGAGATGGCGGTATATGTAATCGAGAAAGCTGACAAGACAGTGAGTGGTGGAGGAAGTTTTCATATTGTCAAATTGCTGAGGGTCTACGACTCCTGCAATATCAGCATAAGCCCAGTACACAAAACTTTCACAGATTAGGCTGGGTATTGGGGTGATTGCAATAGGTCGTAGCTGATTTAGGGATTGTGGGCTGGTTGACTTGGGCACTGGTGATACATAAGAGGTCTTCCAGTCAGCTGGGCATCTGGCTTGACTGAGAGAAGCATTGATGATGGAGCAGAGGGGTTTAGCAAGCTCCGGGGAGAACTCCTTGAAGAGTTTCATTGGTAAGTCAATGGGGGTGGTAGAGCGTTTTAATATTAGTTTGTCCAGGCGTTTTGCTACTTCAAATTCTTCTACTAAGTCAGTGGGAAGGGGGGCTGGTAGGTAAGCAGGGAGAGTGGTTGTGTCAAGCCGGGGGAGCGTCTGGCATATAGTAGCGAAATGGTTATTTGATTGCTCAGCTGCGTCAACATTAGTGAGATGGCTAAGGAAGGGGAGGGGGTGTGTCTTATTGTTTAGTCCACAGAGTTCTTTAAGCTTACCATACCATTGACTGATGTTGGTCTGCTTCAGGTGTTGTAATTTGGTTGGGTAGTGGGACTTCTTTGCAGTGCGTATTTCGCGGATGACTCGGTTGCGAAGGGACCTGTAGCGGATGTGGTCATTGAGATGAAAGGCTCTGTCTCTCTGTTGCATAAGTCTTTTGATCCGAGGTGTGATCCAGGGCAAGTCAGCTGGGTGAGATCTGACGGACTTCTCGGGGAAGAAGTGGTGGTGAGCTTCCGTGGTGGTGTTGGTATAATTTATCCATTTGGTTTCCACGTCATCCACGCTAAGTACTTCAGTCCAGGGATGGTGAACTATCCACTGCCCGAAGAGGCGCACTGCAGAGTCAGTAATCGGCCTGTAGGTCTTGATGTAGGGTCTCTGTACTTGAGTGGGAGTGGCAGTTGGGGACCAGAGCACTGATAAGTGTGTGCTACACCCGATAGGAGGCATTGGTTGAGGTGGTTGGTACTGGTCCGCTAGGTCAGTTAAGATAAGGTCAAGGGTATTTTGACCGTGTGTGGGGAAGGTCACAACTTGTGATAGTGACAACTGGTCCTGGAAATCAGTGGTGTCAATTTCATTATAATCCCCACATAATACTAACTTGGCACATGGGTACCTAACTCTGAGGTGGTCTGAGGTGGTAATGAGATGATTGATAAGAGTGTCTCTGGTGGGTGAGCGAGGCGGATGGTATGCCACACAGATTATGATGGAAGCAGTGTTGCGCGGGTGGGCCCGTGGCACAACACGTACCCATAATGCTTCCACATCTGTTGGGACTTGAACATCCAGGCGAGACGGGCGTAGGTCATCTTGACAGAAGAGGGCAACGCCCCCTCCGCGTCTATGTGAACGAAGGTGATGAAAGAGTTGATATCCCTCAATATGACACGTGTGTGTGTGTGTTTGTGTGTGTGAGTGTGTGTGTGTGTGTGAGTGTGTGTGTGTGTGTGTGTGTGTGTGTGTGTGTGTGTGTGTGTGTGTGTGTGTGTGTGTGTGTGTGTGTGTGTGTGTGTGTGTGAGTGTGTGTGTGTGTGTGTGTGTGTGTGAGTGTGTGTGTGTGTGTGTGTGTAAATGTTAACTGTATGTATCTCTTTGTATGTGTTGACTATTCATGTATGTGTCTGTTCCTGTGTGAATTATTAAATTATGTGTGAAATGTATACAGCCAATAATATGTGTAAACAAATAATTAAACTTAAAACTCTTTTGTGATTTACACCAAGTGAAGAGAAAACACTGGGTGATGTTTTTCCTTCAGACGACTACAGGGAAAGAGGTGAGGAGAGGAGGTCAGTCGTGAGGGAGCGGACACGAGTCGGGCTCTGGGTGATGTGTATGCAAAGTCTGGAACAAATAACACTGGAACTTACTCTCTAGGTAAATGGGACACACGTGCAAGAAATGGGGAGGTGTAGGTTAATGTGTGTGTGTGTGTGTGTGTGTGTGTGTGTGTGAACCGTCCGTGATAGATTATTCACTCTCAGAATTGTTTGAACTACCTTACGAGTGACAGACACGGGTGGATATTGACAGGAGGAGATAGACGGGTGAGATGAGGTAGCACGAGGAGTGACAGATTTTGTTTAAGGATCTATACAAGGGGACAGGTGATTGAGGTCGATGGTTCATTAATTACCTCTGGATATCTTACAAGGAGGATCATTTATATTTATTGATTTATGTTGTCAAACCTTCTCTTGTTATTTTCTATTTATTAGTATCGTACCTTTATTTATGTTGACTCTGAAGGGGTACTGTTCCATTCCTGTACTGTACTGTATAGGTCATGACATAAACAAAGCCACATAATTCAATATTGAACAGTTCTTGATTACCAACACACAATACTGTACTGTACATTGGATAACGATATGATCGACCCAACTGTGTTTGAAAGGCAACTTTTTATGGCAAACTATAATGTTGATTATGTGCAGTAAAGTATAATAAAAGATTCAGGATCTTCACTCAACAAATAAGACAAAATAAATATAACTGGCCAGCCATCTATTGACATGTTGGTCAACAATACAAGAATATATGGAGGACAAATTGGGCAAAGTGGGACGAGGGAGAACCAGGTCACGTAGGACAATATCCCTCGCCCGTGACGCCGTAGATGCATCAATGTTTGTTCCGAAATCAAGAGCGGCTGTCAGGGTGAGGCGTGCGCTCCCCCCCTCCTCCCCTCAGTTGACCCACCCTCACAAAAAGCATCAGATAGCGTTCAAGAAGGATTACTCCACATATCCTTGTTCGATCTCTACCAAACGGAGTTGATAATTACAGTATTATACACCTGAGTGTAAGACATAGTATGACAGAAGGTGTTTTATGCGCGGGGTGTATTGGAAGGTTTTCTCGGGTGTGTTGACACAAGGGGCCAGGGGTAGTGGCGAAACGAAGACTATTGACACTGGCGAACAATGATGAGAAGCGGATGCCACGCCTTAATGGGCAAGCTTCTAATAGAAAACTCAATTATTTCAATTTGGTGACAGGGGCAGTGAAGACTCCAAATTCATTTTACGGAAACCTTACCAGGGAAAAAGGAAAATCCCGAGTGATCCAATCAGAGGAAAACTAGAGTTCACCCGAGGAAGGTCACCCAGTCAGGGGAAGTGTTTTTATTTGGTTTTTGTAGAGCGCGTCTTTTGTGGGGGACTTTTACCCGCTGTAGCTAAAATTACTGTATATTTGTTTTGATTTTATTTGTTTTTAAATTATGGTGAAAAAGTAATGAAGTTTTTATGAAGGGATTAAAACATAATTTAGTGGAGAATAATTACACACACACACACACACACACACACACACACACACACACACACAGAAAAGGGCCTGCAGAATCATGCTCGGCGCAGAATACTCCGGCTACACCAACGCTCTCTCCACCCTGGAAATGCCATCCCTCAGTGACCTCCACCACCAAGCACTGGAAAGGTTTGGCCGTGGACTACTGCACCATCCTCGTCATCGCCACTTCCTGCCACCTGCAGCCCCCCACCCAACTCGCGCAGTCCGCCACTACAACAAAATTCAGCCCAGAAGAGCCCGCACCGATATTGTTAAACAACTCCTGATTTATGTACTGCACAGCCCTGTAAATGTATTCAATGCATATTATATCATTATGTCTAAATCTAATGTAAGTCTGTATATTTTCAGCCACCGGCTGCAACTCTATTAATAAACTGTTTATCATTATTATTATTATTATTATTACACACACACACCACCTTCCTCAGACGCTCTACCTCATAATAATTCAGAATTTCTACTAATTAATTGTGAGTACCTGTGACCTTTAGATACCTGTGGTAACGGTACCTCTCTCTCTCTCTCTCTCTCTTTAGGGCCGCAGATGTTAATAAATCTCACCTCTTCTCTTTTATTTTAATTACCCTCTCCCTGTCTCTCTTCACTCTCACTGTCCTTCCCTCTCCCTCTCCCTCTCCCTCTCCCTCTCCATCTCCCTCCCCTCCCCTCCCCTCCCCCTCTCCCATAATAAATCTCACCTGCCTCTCCCTTATGTTAATTGTCTCCTCCTCCACCCGTTCCTTCCCTCCTTAATGACCTGCTCTCAGCGTTCACACTTTGTACGTCATATTTAATGAGGTCATCGAACTCTCCGTCAGTAGAGGCGCGCCGCTGTCGGAAATATATCACCGAGAACTCCGGCTTCTTGGCTGACAAATTCAAGGGCTGACACGGCTGACGACAAGCTATGAGACCCGGAAAGCGTAGAAGAAACACACACACACACACACACACACACACACATGCACATATTAGAAATTTATTTGGATCATCTGAAGATTAGGCACCCCGTCGTATTTTACCTTATGATATTAGAACTTTAACTCTGACTCTACCTGAGGACGGGGTTAGGTTAGGTTAGGTTAGGTTAACTTAAGAGTAGTTATATAAAATATCCTGGGGTGTCTAATCTTTATTTGATCCATGGTATTAAATCGTACTTTGTCATCGAAGTGAATACCTTTCATACACTGCTTCCCTCTCTTTCCTCTCCTCTCACTCCCTCCCTCACACTCACACACACACACTTCACCAATCTCTCACACTCTTCAGGTCTTTCACACTCCCTCTGCTTCTCTCTACTCTCCTCATTAAGCGCTCCATTCCTCCAGGTTTGGCTCTACTTCTCTATTTTTACCTCCCCCCTTTGTAAATACTGGCTCATACACCTTCCTCATTCGCCCATACTTCATTTCCTCCCCCTTCATCAAGTCCTCCGTCGTATTTCCGTCTTTTATTTTTATTTTTTCACTTGTTTTTCTTTTTGCTAATACCAACAACACAAAATTTATCCTGGTACGTACAGAGAGAGAGAGAGAGAGAGAGAGAGAGAGAGAGAGAGAGAGAGAGAGAGAGAGCTGGTCCATCCCATCACACGTAACACCTCATTCGGTAACTCTTTGTGTCAGTGATGAGGTCACCAGTGTTTCCCTCCCTTTATAAAGCTCTCTGGCAGGGCTGGGTGTTGAGTCCCTGTAGGTCCCTTTGTAGTGAGTCTCTGTAGGTCCCCTTGTGGTGAGGCTCTGTAGATCCCCTTGTAGTGAGTCTCTGTAGGTCCCCTTGAGGTGAGTCTCTGTAGGTCCCCTTGTGGTGAGTCTCTGTAGGTCCCCTTGTAGTGAGTCTCTGTAGGTCCCCTTGAGGTGAGTCTCTGTAGGTCCCCTTGTAGTGAGTCTGCAGGTCCCCTTGAGGTGAGGCTCTGTAGGTCCCCTTGCAGTGAGTCTCTGTAGGTCCCCTTGTGGTTAGTCTCTGTAGGTCCCTTTGTAGTGAGTCTCTATAGGTCCCCTGTGGTGAGGCTCCTGTCTCTGTAGGTCCCCTTGAGTAGTGAGTCTCTGTAGTGAGTCTCTCAGGTCCCCTTGTGGTGAGGCTCTGTAGGTCCCCTTGTAGTGAGTCTCTGTAGGTCCCCTTGTGGTTAGTCTCTGTAGGTCCCCTTGTAGTGAGTCTCTGTAGGTCCCCTTGTGGTGAATCTCTGTAGGTCCCCTTGTCCCCTCCCCTTGTAGTGAGTCCCTGTAGGTCCCCTTTGTAGTGAGTCTCTGTAGATCCCTTGTAGTGAGTCTCTCCGCTTGTAGTGAGTCTCTCAGATCCCCTGTAGTGAGTCTCTGAGGTCCCCTTGAGGTGAGTCTCAGGTCCCCTGTGGTGAGTCTCTGTAGATCCCCTTGTAGGAGTCTCTGTAGGTCCCCTTGAGGTGAGTCCTGTAGATCCCTGAGGTGACTCCTCTGTAGATCCCTTGAGGTGACTCTGTAGATCCCCTTGAGGTGAGTCTCTGTAGGTCCCCTTGAGGTGAGTCCCCAGATCCCTGAGGTGAGTCCCCTGTAGATCCCCTGAGGTGAGTCTCAGTAGGTCCCCTTGAGGTGAGTCCCTGTAGATCCCGGAGGTGAGTCCTTGAGGTGAGTCCCTGTAGATCCCCTTGAGGTGAGTCCCTGTAGATCCCCTTGAGGTGAGTCCCTGTAGATCCCCTTGAGGTGAGTCCCTGTAGATCCCCTTGAGGTGAGTCTCTGTAGGTCCCCTTGAGGTGAGTCCCTGTAGATCCCCTTGAGGTGAGTCCCTGTAGGTCCCCTTGAGGTGAGTCCCTGTAGGTCCCCTTGTGGTGAGTCTCTGTAGGTCCCCTTGCCCTACTTTCATGGTCCCCTCTTCCGCCGTGTCCCTGTCTTTCCCCTCTCTCAGCTCCTCGTTATTCCCCCTCTCTTTAATCCCCTCACACTCGTGCTTCTCTCCCCTTCCCTCTTTATTTACTGCACTCATAACAACCATTTTTTATCCAGCTATAAACGCCGGCTATTATCTCCCTTATTAGTATTCATCTTACAAGTCCCCCTACACGGAATTTATACCTAAAAAGGCTTGTTAATTTTTCCTGTATAGTTACGGTGGAGATTTAATCTTATTGGGCAGAGATTTCGTGTTTATAACCCAAAGGAATATATAATGTCAATCTTCCTCTACAGCTACAGTGGAATTTTATCTGCGTCTGTCAGATGTTTTGTTTTATAACTTAGGGGAAAGTATTTTGTATATTGGTGTTTTTTCTGTTTATATTATTCAGTTTGTTTCAAGATTTTCTTTTTTTCCTTTTTTGTTCGTTAAGTTGTTTACAGTCATGGTTTTCTCCTATAAAGTTTTTCTCTTACAATATTTTTTTTAATAAGTTTCATGGTTTTATGTTATGTTGTACTATATACATTATTTATTTATTTATACAACCTCTTTATACCTTTATACGCTGATAGGTTAATGGACACCTCTACTACATCCACCACGACCCACCTGCACCCGTATATAAACTAACATATACTGTACAGTCTTGTGACAACACACGATAACAGGCCATCAGTATCCGTCGGCAGGGGTCAAGATATCTAATGATTGCTTTGTAATACTCCAATTATAGGTCATCTATGGGAGCCAAGTGGCAGCGGTAGGCATAACTACAGGGTGTCTCTGAGAAACTGTATGTACACTTCCTTGCAACGTTGCCCTCACTTGTGGGAGATCTCACACATGAACATAGGACAATATTACTTAAACTGTGACGAGATGTGAGTTAGTGGCCAACCAAACCCTTTGTGTTGTGGCTTCCTTGTCCTCTTGGCTCACACTTCACGACGTGCTGGAGTGACTTGGCCTTATATATCATCACTTACTATACAGAGAACTAATCACGTAACCATTCTCACCCATAATGATCAAGAGTCTGAATAACTACGTCTAAATATAAGTCTTTTCGTATCTTTAAAGTACATGATATATATTCAGAAAGTTCCTCATCGTTAATACTACTTCTGTGATTTTAGATTTTCACTTTAATGTTTGATTTATTGTAAACATTACTATGGCGACTGGGGAGAATATTGTTATCTTATTTAACCCTTATAATGTATAGGGCTATAAGGCCGAGGGGAAAGTGTAGGGTTAAAGCGAATTAGAATAAATAACTGAATAGTCCAAGTCCTACAAATGGAAACAAGTGAGCATAGACTTGGTGTAGGTATAGACGAAAAATCTTAAAGACTTGGAAATGGCGAGCCAGTCCAATGAGTAACCTAACCTAACCTAACCTAACCTAACCTAACCTAACCTAACCTAACCTAGTCTAACCTAACCTAACCTAACCTAACCTAACCTAACCTAGTCTAACCTAATATAACACGCTAGTAACTTTACCTCCAGTGATGTGCTTACTAGCGAGGGTAAAGTAATGCTTAGGTTTGGTCAGTTCTTGCGGTCTGATTGTACAGTAAGTGGTTTGTTGCCGCTCCTGGTTTGGTATTTCAAGCATTAAAACAAAATACAAGATCTAGTCAAGTAGCGGAGATGAGGTGATCATGTAGTTGAACTTATCCTCTTCAGTAACTATTGCAGTGTTGTAGACCATTACCAACTTATGTAAAAAAAAAAATATATAAAAAAAAATGTTCATAAAATTCTGAATATTGTACCCGTACATAAGAAACAATTGTAATTTTCAGTCATGATGTTCTTGCTGAAATATGAACAAGAACAATGAACAAGAACATCCAAATAGGTCTTAATACTACCGGTGACCTTAGCAGAGATAATGGTGTATGTATACCTTGAATCTTTTACATCTGGTCACGTGTAATGGTTTACATAATAACTTACCACAAGTCTCCACACCTGTCGTA
This sequence comes from Homarus americanus, assembly GCF_018991925.1. Taxonomy (NCBI): domain Eukaryota; kingdom Metazoa; phylum Arthropoda; class Malacostraca; order Decapoda; family Nephropidae; genus Homarus; species Homarus americanus. The sequence goes on from NW_024723430.1 coordinate 600,314, forward strand.
TTTATTGAACATGTTACATTATGTTTGGGTTAATTAGGTTCTAAGACTTAGTAATTGATTCACTATCCTCTCTCTCTCACACACACACACACACACACACACCTCCCCTGGTCTGCTCTAACACTTACATAATTCAACATCCTGCAGTGAGTGTCCAAGTACCCTCTTGTCGACTTGTTCCAGAGCCTGGTACTGTACATACGTCCTAGAACATTTCTCACATGTCCCATCATTCCCCCTCCTTGTCTCATCACCTCCCGCTGACATGTCTCCATCATTTCCCTTACTTGCTTACTTGTCCCATCATCTCCCTAATTGACCCATCACCTCCTTTACTTGTCCCATCACCTCCTTTACTTGCCCCATCACCTCCTTTACTTGTCCCATCACCTTTACTTGTCCCATCACCTCCCCTAAGTGTCCCATCACCTCCCCTCGGTCGCGGCAGCTTAACCGTGAGACATCCCCTCCATAAGATGACAATGGCGCGTGTGTTTACTCTGGCTGTGTCGCCACTGGGATGGTCGCCCCTTTGTGCCGGATGCATTGAAAATTCTCTGCGAGTTTAGGTTTGTAGTCATTAGGGATTTCCTTGATGAGCGACGAGGCGAAGGTGTTGACGCCTCCAGATCCCCGCCCCGCCCCGCCCCGCCACGCCCCGCCCCGCCCCGACTACGCGGACGAGGCCCCTCCTTCTCTTGATGAGGACTCTCTCTCTCTCTCTCTTTCTCTCTCTCTCTCTCTCTGTGCCGGAGGTAATAAAACATCGCCCTTGTTCTAGGGTGAACCAGGTCGTTGTTAGGGCGTGTATGTGTCCTCAGGGTGATGCCGGGGCTGTGATGGCGTGTGGGCAACAACAAGGCTGTTTTAGGATGCTTTGTGGCAGTCCTCATCGTTTTAGTATGGTAGGGTGTGGTCGTGTGGGCGGCCTCAGGGTCTTGGTAGAGTGTGTTGTGTGGGTGTGTGGGCAGCATCAATGTCTTGGTGGAGTGTGTCGTGTGGGTGTGTGGGCGGCCTCAGGGTCTTGGTAATGTGTCTTGTGGGCGTGTGAGAGGGGAGGGCGGCGCAATGGTGAGGGAGTGCGGGGGGTGGAGGGGGGTCCAGGGGTGGACAGTGGTGGACAGGAAGCGAGCCAAAGTAATGTCAAACAGCCGCCTGTCCCCTCACCCCACTCCTCTCCTCCCCTCTCCTCCCCTCCCTCTCACTTCTCCTTCCCTCCCTCTCACTTCTCCTACTCTCCCCTCCGTCAACCCACTCTTCCCCTCTTCTCGCTCAATTCTCTTTTATCTCCCTCTCATTTCTCTCCCCATTCTTTGCCTTACTTCTCATCTTCCTCTCACTTCTCCTGTCCCTCTTACTTCCCTGTCCCTCTCACTCCTCCCCTCACTCTTACAATTTCTTTCCCCCCGTTTATCGTCCTACTTCTCTTCCCTCTCCCTCACTCCACTTCTCACTACTCTCTCTCTAGTCTCCCACTCATTTCTCCTCCCCTCTCTCTACCCTCCCACTCCCCCCTCTCTCTTACCCTTCCTCATTTCTAATTTTCTCTTTTCCCCTCTCCCTGAAATTCTCCTCCCTTCTCTCCCTGTCTCTCTGCCCTCCTTCCCTCCCCCTCTCACCTTCATTTGTTATTTGCACCTAAAAAAAAAAAGTGTCCACACTCTGGCTGTAACTTCAGTATGTCTCTGTTACTCCTGACGAAACTGTGCACTTTGTTTATTTACTTTTATTGTTCATAGCTCTGAATAAATACTTTCACTTGGGCCGTTCGTTAGTGAGAGTCAAGAAATTAAATGCAATAGTCTTACGATAGATAGAAAGTGCAAGAGAGAGAGAGGGGCATTATTTATTCAGTTCTATTCACAAACGTTCTTATACACTCTGGTTCTTCGTAAACAATGGTGGGGTGAGAGGAGAGACTGGCAAATCCTCACATAAATGATGAGCTTTAGTGGAGACGCCGATATTTGAGAGTGAATTCTCTTTCTCGTATTGTCTGTGTTGTTTGATTATTATGTGTGTCCGTTAGTCTGTTATTTTGGTTCCTATCCCTCAAAGTTAAGGAAGACATTATATAAAGAGTGTTGGAAGATGAGTGTAGAAAGTGACTGAAAAGTGGAGAGAAGACAACAGGTAGAAATATCCATACATACTTGCTTGTACAGAGTCAATTGTAATAGGTACAGATATGAACAACGCTTCTTATCATTTAATTTGTATATTAAGGTGAGATGACAGGTGTAGCATTAGCGAAAATGGCTCGAATTGTAAACGCTTCTCTGTCTGTGTCTGTCTGGTGTACGTCTGTTGGTGGGTGTTACCGGGTGTAGTGTGTGAATCAGTGAGACAGCGCCTTTGCTCAAATTTCATGTCATTAAATACGCCAAAAAACGATATTTTAATATGTAAACATGTAAACTATGTTAAATAAATATGTAAAAAAGTTGTAAACATTATGAAAGTATTTGCCGCGGGAGCCGACATAAATTCATTTGTGGTCAGTGAGAGAAGAGCACTGAGACAGAGGCAGCCCCCACACCCGCCTGCTGTTGAGAACACTTCACTCTGACTTTATGATGAAAAATAAAGCATTAGAAACGATAATAAAAACTATAAGGACACAACTGGAGATTAATGTTGCTATTTCAAGAATATAACTGAAAAAAAGAAGACGCAGGGAATGCAGTAATGAGGATGAAAGAGGAGGGGAAGGAGGAGCACGAGAAAAAGAGGAAGAGGAGAAGTAATAAGACTAGTGAGCGCTGGCAGGGATCAATGCACTGTTTGCATAAATTATGTTGCTTTTTGACACTTTAAGCTAAAGTTTCGCTGGAGTTGTTTGAAATTTGCATATTGCTTGGAGGAGCGGCGGGCAGCGTGGCGGTAATGTGCTGCCATCCCGCCCAGATATGTGACTAACTTACCGAGGATTTTGTCTCGCTGAGGAACATTTCTGTTTCTTCGTTTTATTAATATAGAGTCAACGGTACGGCTAGTGGTACACATGTAGGTACAAAGAGACGTAGAAGTAAAGGTTTAGGTATTCACTACATAGAATTACAGATACAAGTACAGGTATAAATGTAACTTTAGTTTCATAGACAAGTAGGGGGAGACTTGTACGATATTTATAGCCATAGATACAAGCACAGGTACAGTTTTACTATTCCACGTGATATTATTCAAGATCACTGAACATTATTATGTCATATCTCTTAACGAAAGTATTTTTCTTTTCATTATGTATTTTCCATCAGTAATGCACTATTGACATACACACAGTTCTCTCACATCAGGATTGGATACATGTGTCTGAAGAAGAATTTGTTGTACTGTATTAAGGTGATTTGTCTGATTAGCTGTGTAGTGTAGTGTTCGTTACTTAACCTTGTACCCAGCGATTTGTTTCTGGCGACTCTCTCTCTCTCTCTCTCTCTCTCTCTGTTGTCCAAGAAACGTTGTGTGTGTGTGTGTGTGTGTGTGTGTGTGTGTGTGTGTGTGTGTGTGTGTGTGTGTGTGTGTGTGTGTCCCCCACCCTTCCTGGATTCATGGAAGAGGAGGAAAAGATAATAGATGGAAGAGGAATAAATTCATTTGTTTATATCGTTTACTACATCAGTGAATAAAGAAATAATTTTATAATAGCCTGAATAAAGGGAATATTTACATGTGATTTGTGCTTCTCTTTCTACTCATGTCCTCCTCTTCCTCCTCCTCTTCCCCTATTTCGTTCTTCCTATTCCCATTCTCTGTTTTTCCCTCCTCCTCCTGTATTAAGCTTCCCCTCTCCCCATCTCTCTTCTTCTTTTTTGTGTTTCTGAGTGTTCCCGACAATCCTCTCCAAATTAAGCTCTCATTCCTCCTCCTCCTCTTTCTCTTCGCTTCTTCTTTTATCATTATTTCTCTTATTTTCTAACTACTTTCGTTCCAACACTATGAGTGGATCGAGTGTGCTTTTGAATTCCACGTACGTTCTGTTTTCAATTCTTTCTTTTGTTATTATCATTTGTATTCTTCTTTCTCACCCTTTTTTCTTTGTCATTATGTGTTTAGTATTTTTTCTGTGTTACGTTAAACTCTGCGAATTTCATTGACACTTGGCGGTTTAAATATTGAATTACACATCGTTTTGTTTTTTTGTTTTTTCGTTCGCCTGTCAGTTATTAGCATATTTTTCAGATTTTTACTGTCATGTTGCGTGGCTGTGGTTTAGAAGTTTATATTATTCAGGTGCTGTGTGTGTGTGTGTGTGTGTGTGTGTGTGTGTGTGTGTGTGTGTGTGTGTGTGTCACAGGTCACCTGAAGATTAGCCCGCCAAGCTTATTTCACCATCATAACACTAACCTAACCTAACCTTGTCTGATCTAACCTAACTTAACGTAATCTAATCTAATGTTCTTATGGGAGGGGGGCTAATATTCACCTCACCCTTTCTGACATTTATTGTGGGGATAATTCGCGTGTTAAATAGATGCGTCAACAGGCTCTATGAATGTAAACTCTGTCTACAAGTTTTTAGCTGTGAATGAGTGACTGACGAACTGGCTGTCTGAGTTCTTTTTTTTTGTAGTCAGCCTGAGGTCATGCAGCTTATGATGAATTCAGTGCCAGTCTTGTACCGTCAAGGGTCATGCATTTATTCATGTCCTGAGTATGTTTTTAATGAGTGAAAAACAAGATGGAAAAAAAGTGAATAATTATGCATTCACTGACTTTTTTTTGGGGGGGGGGGAACCTCAGTTTTCTTCCAAGTAAATGAGAAGAACAGGACTAAGGCACGGGCACGGATCCGGACCTGAACATTTATATAACTAAGTTTGGGTTCAGTTAAGGGAGGTTAGGTTAGGTTAGGGTTTAGTGAGTGACAATTGGGGATTAACGTAGTGTGCCAGCCCGTGTTTGAGAAGATTATCCACCTGACTGGTAACTGGGAGGGCAGATGACGTTTACAGGTGTCTAACCTAACCTAACCTAACCAGTCTAACGGAATCAGTTACCTTAATCAGTCAAAGCTAACCAGTCTAACCCAACTACTCTAACCCAACCAGTCTAACCCAACCAGTCTAACCCAACCAGTCTAACCCACCCAGTCTAACCCAACCAGTCTAACCCAACCAGTCTAACCCAACCAGTCTAATCTAACCAGTCTAACCCAACCAGTCTAATCTAACCAGTCTAACACAACCAGCAATAATAGATCCCATTAAGACTGGCTCCCATTATACGTGGGTCATAAATCACACCATCTGCATTAGGTGAGATTAAATTAAAGAGATTCACCTCGTTTAACTTTACCTTGAGAGGCTCGCAGGTATTGGGCAAGGGTTAGGTTAGGTTGGGTTAGGTAAGGTAAGGTAAGGTTAGGTTAGGTTAGGTTGGGTTGGGTTAGGTTAGGTTAGGTAAGGTAAGGTTAGGTTAGGTTAGGTTAGGTTCGGTTAGGTGAGTTCTTCATTTGCTGGAGATTTGTGTAGTGTAGTGTAGTGTAGTGTAGTGTAGTGTAGTGTAGTGTAGTGTTTAGTTTTGTAGGTGTTGTCTTGTTTTTGCTGCACACACACACACACACACACACACACACACACACACACACACACACACATCTACAGCACCAGAATGGGTGAAAGAAAAATCTGTGTTTGAACTTGGTATCGGTCACCAGCCAGGCTTATGGCGAACCAGTGATTGAAGGAGTGGAACAAAAATAAATAAAATACCTTTGACAGTCTAATTCCTCAGGTTTGGCCAGTGTGTGTGTGTGTGTGTGTGTGTGTGTGTGTGTGTGTGTGTATGTGTGTGTGTACACCCTCTAGTACCTCTCATGTTAGCATTCATCTCCCCTTATCTACAGCCATCCGGTGTGTTTGGACAGGACAAACATCTTGTGTCGAGGGTTTCATTACCGTCCATAGAGTGAAGACCTTTAGCGTCCTCCTCCTCCCTCAGTAGCCAGACATGTTCATTATAGCGGGACGACTTGTTATTTATAATGTATTCTGTTTGTGTGTGTGTGTGTGTGTGGGTGGGTGCTTGTGGGTGTGTGTGTGTGTGTGGGTGGGTGCTTGTGGGTGTGTGTGTGTATGGGTGGGTGCTTGTGTGTGTGTGTGTGTGTGTTACGTACTTCAACAACAGCAAAAATTAATAAGTATACTAATTTTAACTCAGCTTAACAAGAAACATTCATAATAGTAACAAATAATCGGATCGCGAGCAGCTTAGACACCCCAGCTTATTTCACCTGTTGGTTAAATACCCTAACGCTACCTTGGGAGAGTAGGTTAAGTTAGGTAAGGGTAGATTAGGTTAGATGGGGTGGGTGCCTAATCTTCACGTGACCACAATACTCAGTAAGACCTGGTGGAACATGTTGGGAAGTGTTCATACAAGCAAGTTTATAAAAATGATGAGGTGTATCTGGTCACATAAATACTCTACATGTGATCGGTACAAATGAGTTGGGTCTTTGTTGTTATTCAGGCAGCCTCGTCAGCAGGAAGTATTGTGTACGTGTTTGTGTCTGTCAGCTGCCTCACTCAAAAATTGGTAAAAGTGTCAACAGGGAATAAAGCTCGGCGGCACAGAGCCAGACTTTGATATTATACACTGGCTGTGCCGCGCTGTTGAGGTCAGAGTGTCAAAAGGTTAAACACACAGAGGTGATCGATGGTACAGACAGTGATATACTCTTACAGTGGTCTGCCTGTTGGATCAATAAGTTAAAGACAGGGAGCGTGACTACACGGGGAGAGCATTGACATACCCTGTGACGTGCTGATAGGAGTATACTGTATGGTTAAAGACAAGATGGTTTATTACAGGGGTCAAACTGTGATAAACTTTGTCTTTTATTATACTTAAGGTCATATTACTTTGGGTTCAAGACAAAGACTGACTGATTGATTGCAAAAAATCAAACACTATTTACACTTCAGAAACAAGGAGGTACATGTACTACCGCCTGGGGAGATATTGGAAGCATAATGTGTTGTCTAATGGTAGACCCTGCTGCCATATGGCATCACGAAAACTGACCAAGTCCCAGGTCTGACTCTCTGCCTCATTTACACACATTTGCAGGGTCTCACTTGTTCCCTTACTATTGACAACACAACATACAGTATATCGTTTCTCACTATTGATCTCTTTTATTTTCCCATTTCTTTATTTAATTATGATGCATTATATTTATATATTTTTTTCACTTCTCAGGCCCCGGTGTGTCAGTGACCTAAGCCAATCCCCATAAAATATTCTAAACTGTTTACTGTTCTTTACAAAGATCAGATTACAATGGCAGACGAGTTGAATGCATTTCTTTAGAACCTGGAAACTGTAGTCTATTACAGCGGTCAGTCACACCCTGCCGCGACCTCACTTGACCTTTGGAACCTCCTTGCCTGTGTGTGAGTCTTTTGTTGTACAGGTGTTATATCATGGTAGTTATTGTTGTATTGGTGTTATATCATGGTAGTTATTATTGTATTGGTGTTATATCATGGTAGTTAATGTGGCAGAGGAGTCATCACTGGTCGGACGGTTATCATGTATGGTTGACCCCCTCCCCCCCTCCTCCCCCGATGCGGTATACCCGCAAGCGGTTGTAAATTGTAATGTGGAAACTATTAACATAAAAGTACTCCATCTACCTTAATAAAAACACTCTCTTTGTTGTTTTACACCTGGTTAAGATAAGTAGTTGACATCCTGTGAACGGTATTAGTGTGAGTTAGAACAGGAAATTAATAACAATAATAATAATAATAATTAACGGTTTATTGAAAAAATTCTGCAGCCCGAAGGCTGAAAATATACATTGGACATAAATGACTTATTACATACATTGGTGGTTTAACAAAAGCCTTCATTAGAGAAAGGTAAAGGAACATACAGTGAACATACAGATTAATGTAGGATTGTACGTGTTGAACAGCAAACACGTAGTGTAGTAACTCCCTCCCAGATGGTGTTAGGAGGGACCTCACGTGATGTAGTGGTTCCCTCAGATGGTGTTATGAGGGACCTGACGTGGTGTAGTAATTCCCTCGCAGATGGTGTTATGAGGGACCACGTGGTGTAGTAATTCCCTCACAGATGGTGTTATGGGGGACCTCACGTGGTGTAATTACCTCACAGATGGTGTTATGAGGGGGCCTCACGTGGTGTAGTAATTCCTTCACAGATGGTGTTATATGAGTGAGGTTTGGTCCCAGGCCTTCCTATTGTAGACGGATTAACACATCGCTGGTTGTTGTTGGGTCTCACGGGCCGTTATCACTGGGTACCTGGGACCTCACTGTGTGAAGGTTAACTTGGGTACGACTGTTACTGTTGAGTTGTTCTCACTGACTTAAGCACTGTTCACCACTGTTCACCTCTGTTTAACACTGGTTCCGTTCCTTTCCTAAATGAAATTGTAACTTCTGGCGAGAACTTGTTGATCTTCCTGTGGGGAGGAGGGTTCAGGGGAGGGGGTTGGTATGGGCCAACTTAACAGTTGACCTGGCTGCTCCGAGAGGAGCGCCAGGTACGTCTTGACCCTTCGGTGTGTGTGTGTGTGTGTGTGTGTGTGTGTGTGTGTGTGTGCGCGTGCGTGTGCGTGTGCGTGTGTGTGTGTGTGTAGTGAGCGAGTGAATATCCACCATTAGCAATTGCTTTAATCTTTTTCTGTCTGTCTGTTATTAATATTCTCTATCACGTCACTATTCTTTTTAACCATTAACTAAGAATATTGCATAATACATTAATTTACAGACAGTATTGAGCCTTGTGTTGTGATCGAGTTTACTTTGGGTGGGTGGGTGGGTGGGAGAGTGGGTGGGTTGGTTCATTGGTTCAGATGCCTGTTCTGTTTACATACGCCGTCGTGGGGGTTACTGCTACCATTGGATCCTACTCAAGTCTTTGTGTGTAGGAGTGTCGCGTTTTGTGATGGTTGAAGATACTGTATGTGTATAATCACTTATCGACTTTACTCCATATTCTGCTGTCTCTCATCATCAGTTAATTGGGACTCACTATTGTTGAAAGTTTCCATAAATTTCCCTTTTTTTAATTGTCTCCGATTTCATTCTACGCTAACCAAGATATCTGCCTTTAAATCTAATCTGAAATGTTTCCTGGATGGTTTAATTGTTTCAGTGTCGCTGTCATTGTTCGCTGTAACTACCTCTACAACCTTGACCAATATAGGACGAGGGTGACCATGAACTGGTTGTTGACTTGCGTAAAAATACTCACGTAAAATATCTATCAGTCAAATCATGAAGGTCTAACTAACCGCAGGTATAAAATAAATAAGGTATTATTATCCGTACTTACTCTGTGTTCAGTTGAGGAACGAACTAAAAATGTAAAATTGTTTATACCTGCCATTATAGCACTTTCTTGTTACTGATTTCGCTTGATTTACACCACTGTTATTTCCTTAGTTATTAAAGCCCCTATACACCCCTCGGGCTACCTGATACAAAGGTTAAGTGAAGGGTGAAAGTTTATTATAGGTAGATGGACAGGTATCGCTGTTCCGTAAAGTTAAAACATAATTGAATGGGTGACTATACATGGCCTTGCTCTGTAAAGTTAACAGGAAGACAGAGTTATAGTTATCATTGCTCTGTAAAGTTAACAGGAAGACAGAGTTATAGTTATCATTGCTCTGTAAAGTTAACACAGATAAAATTATTTCTCATTGTTCTGTGAAGATAACAATGGCACTCATCTCTGCTGTGTAAAGATAACAAAGACATTAACCGCTGCCCTGGAAAGATAACCGAGGCATTAATCGTTGCTGAGTAAAGATAACCGAGGTATTTATCGCTGCTGTGTCAAGATAACCAAGGCATTAATCGCTGCTGTGTAAAGATAACAAAGGCATTAATCGCTGCCCTGGAATGATAAGCGAGGCATTTATCGCTGCTGTGTAAAGATAACTGAGGCATTTATCGCTGCTGTGTAAAGATAAGCGAGGCATTTATCGCTGCTGCTGTGTAAAGATGACCGAGGCATTTATCGCTGCTGAGGAGTGAAGGTGCCGACAGTCGCCCTCGTAGTGACCAATGTTCGGTTGAGGGCGTCAGGTGCATGACTAATCTGGGACGAGAGTGGTAGTGGTAACGGAGCTTCAATAACCTCAGTCCGCTTTATCGATTTCACGTACTCTATCAGGTACATATGGCTCAACAGGTAGCTGACGCTTAAAGCTAGAGTTAACCCTGAAAGCTGACCCTTAAAGCTAAAGTTAACCCTTAAAACTAGAGTTAACCCCTAAAGCTAAAGTTAATCCTTAAAACTAGAGTTAACCCCTAAAGCTAAAGTTAACCCTTAAAGCTAAAGTTAATCCTTAAAGATAGACTTAACCCCTAAAGCTAAAGTTAACTCTATATTTTATTATTATTTCTTTTGTAATTAATAACAATACTAAGGGTAGTAAAAAACTCAAGAGAAATACTTAAAATTTACAGAAAAAGAAAAATGAGGTAATTTGGTGATGTAATTAAGGATGAGGTGAATAATAACAGAAATATTAATGGACAAAGTTAAGGGTAGGAGGACCAGGGGGGAAGGCAGAGACTGTGGTGGATAGATGACATTAAACGGTGGGTCCCTAGAGAGATATAAAACCTTAGAGGATTGGTAACAACAGCCCGAGAAGAGTGTGGTAGCCATCCCTCAGATATGACGACGGTACTTTGATTAATTGAAAGTTGTTAATAATAATAATAATAATAATGATAATAATGATGATGATGATGATGATGATGATGATGATGATAACTATAATAAAGATGAGAGGCCACACAGTTTGAGCCAACACTTCCTCATATATTCTGGTCTCTCTCGTTAACTATACAACAAAGCCATACAACAAAGGTAAACAAAGGTGCTGGCATAAAATATTACCTCGTCCATGAACAAACTTGTAAACACTCACTAAGTCTAAGAGCAAACAAACTCTGCCACCAGTTTGTTCTGTCATAAATCAATTTGCTCGACCATGAGGTGTGGCCAGGGCTTACAATAGTCCCTTAGGTGTTGCAGACGGAGGTCCTTGTGTGCCTAACATATTCTTCCTTCAACCTTGTGTGTGTGTGTGTGTGTGTGTGTGTGTGTGTGTGTGTGAACAAACACTCACATCCATGTACACATACTGTATACATGCACATCATTGTCACATTAATAACTAAAGGAGTAGGAAGCAGATAATATAATTAGTGAGTTAATTATCGTAGATGACAATGATGAAGAGACGAGAGGAAGACTTAACAGCCTAGGTCAGACAATGGATGAAAGACGCACCAAGTTATGATAAAGTCTGGTGTATCCCGAGTGAGTCAGGCAGATGTGTTCTCACGTTGCCATTTACGGCAAAATGAGAATCGGGGGCCAGACTGGCCATGGCCCTGTGGTGGTTCCCGCCTCCTCCATTACTCCAGATAAGGGATTCTCACTTAGCGCTGTGTATCTCTCCCTGGCGTCAGCTTACATCTGCCCTCCTTGATGAGCTCAAGGGCCACCTGGGTGCTGTTCCTCACCTGTGCGCGGTAATTGTTCACTGGCTGCATTACTGTACATCGTGCAGTGCAAGAAAATTGGATATGTGTTGCGGGCGGAGGAAGACGGTTCGTGCTCTCGTAGACTCGGCCTAACAGAGATGTGCTGGTGTGTTATACTGTTACGTGTTAGCCAGAGTTGGTGACACTGTCCTGTCCTTGTAAGGAAATATGTGACTTTGGTGAGTTATGAGCGACCATCTCCGGCTGAGTCTTTTTCAAGGAAGATTGTCATTATGCTGGAGGCTCTTACCTTTATTATGTAGTTGTGACATCTTGTGGGAAGTTGTTTGTCACCATGTCGAGGATTATGACAACTTATCGGGGATAGTTTGTGATTTTGTGACGTGTTAGGATACAGCGCTCGTATCTTGTCCTAAGCGCCTCTCGTTCCATCCCAGGGCACTCCCAGTCCACTCACTTGTAAATGAGCACCTAGCATTATAGTTGGGGAAGTACCTATTGGACCCACCTTCAATTTTCTGGGATTTAGTCACTTTTGGGGGGAAGTTTCTGGTCCAAGCAATTTTATGCCTGGTGGGGGACGCCGGGCTGTCCCCTACAGCCACCTCGGGACTCTTATAACCTCGTCGTCACGCTCACTATCTTCTGGTAGGTCTCATTTCACGTTGTTAAATGACAGTGAAAGAGGAAATGAAGATAGTTTTCTCTCTCTCTCTCTCTCTCTCATAGATTTGTATATTGTTTTGGTGCTGAGGAGAATATTTACTGTGTGATTGTGTTAATGAAAATATTATTATTATTATTATTATTATTATTATTATTATTATTAATACAATTATTATTATTATTATTATTATTATTATTATCATTATTATTATTATTATTATTATTATTATTATTATTATTATTATTATTATTATCATTATTATTATTATTATTATTATTATTATTATTATTATTATTCATGGAATATGGCATCTGGGACCATTCCACTAACAATAGTAATAATAATAATAATAATAATAATAATAATAATAATAATAATAATAATAATATTAATAAGATTTGTAGATTTTATGGAAGAAATATTTCATGTAAAGGAAGTCTCAGTTCTCGGGGGTTAGTGCTTCAGTTGTACCCAGAGGATGGGCTTAAGACACATGCTCCTTCTCTACTGATATTGGTCTTGGTCGTCGTGCCTAGTGGCGGGCTGTGCTCCTTTGACTTGCTTGTACAGAGGCTTAATTGCGCACATACTTGTGTGTGTGTGTGTGTGTGTGTGTGTGTGTGTGTGTCCAGGGACCGTCTAGAGGCATAACTTGAACAACTAGATGAAATTGGACGAATTCGGTACTCAGTATTTTGCTCGATTTGTTTTTCCAGTTTTGATTGACTAAAGATTTTGACCGATTTATATTTTCCCCGTTGAAGCTGTAACTCGATGCAGCGATTACAGAAGATGTGGGTTATTGACCCCATGTCGGATTGGGGAGTTAGTTATCTGTCCACTCTCCAAGTTTCAGTCAAATACATTGTTATTTATTGTGACCATCGTGTTTACAATACCCTGACACACGGGCGGGAAGTTGGACTGTCTCTCCACAGGCGACAATTGACTACTAGATAAAATGACTAAGTATTTCCTGGGAAAATTCAGTACTGTCAGCCTCCTCCTCCCTCCCCCTGCCTCCTCCCTCCCCCCGCCTCCTCCCTCCCCCTGTCTCCTCCCTCCTGCCTCCTCCTCCCCCCTGCCTCCTCCCTCCCCTGCCTCCTCCCTCCCCCCCGCCTCCTTCCCTCCCCCGCCTCCCCCTCCCCTGTCTCCTCCTCCCCTGCCTCCTCCCTCCCCCTCCTTCCCTCCCCTGCCTCCTCCCCCCACCTCCTCCCCTCCCCTGCCTCCTCCCTCCCCCTCCCTCCTCCCCTCCTCCTTCCTCCCCTGCCTCCTCCCTCCTCCTTGCCTCCTCCCTCCCCCTCCTCCCTCCCCCCTGTCCCTCCCTCCCCCCCTGCCTCCTCCCTCCCCCCACCTCCTTCCCTCCCCTGCCTCCCCTCCCTCCCCTGCCTCCTCCCTCCCCCACCTCCTCCCTCCCCCTGCCTCCTCCCCTCCCATGCTTCCTTCCCTCCCCCCCCTCCTCCCCCTCCCCTGCCTCCTCCCTCCCCCCTGCCTCCTTCCCCTCCCCTCCTCCTCCCTCCCCCCTCCTCCCTCCCCCCCACCTCCTCCTCCCCCCGCCTCCTCCCTCCCCCCCTCCTCCCTCCCCCCCTCCTCCCTTCCCCCCCTCCCTCCCCCCCCCCTCCCTCCCTCCCCTCCCCTGCCTCCTCCTCCTCCCTCCCCTCCTCCCCTCCTCCTCCCCCCCCTCCCTCCCCCCCTCCCCTCCCCCCACCTCCCCTCCCCTCCCCCTCCCTCCCCTGCCTCCCTCCCCTCCCCCTGCCTCCTCCCCCTCCCCCCTCCCTCCCCCCCCTGTCTCCTCCCTCCCCTGCCTCCTCCTCCCCTGCCTCCTTCCTCCCCCTGCCTCCTTCCTCCCCCACCTCCTTCCTCCCCTGCCTCCTCCTCCCCCCTGCCTCCTCCCCTCCCCTGCCTCCTCCCCTCCCCCCCCCTCTCCCCCCCCCCCTCCCCTCCCCCCACCTCCCCCTCCCTCCCCCCTCCCCTCCCTCCCCCACCTCCCTCCCTCCCGATGCCCTTCCTCCCCCCTCCTCCTCCTCCCCCTGCCTCCTCCCTCCCCTGCCTCTCCCCTCCCCCCCCCCTCCACCTCCCCCCCCCCACCTCCTCCCTCCCCTCCCCCCTCCCTCCCTCCTCCTCCCCTCCCCTGCCTCCTCCCTCCCCCCTCCTCCCCTCCCCCCCTCCCCACCTCCTCCCTCCCCACCTCCTCCCCTCCCCCGCCTCCTCCCTCCCCCCCTCCCTCCCTCCTCCCCGCCTCCTCCCTCCCCCTTTGTAGAGGTCATAGTCTCCCTGATCCTCGCCATGGTAGAGACAGAAATAAATTTGTCTGTATGAATAAATGATTTAAAGAGACGGTGTGTGAGTCGATGAACACACAGTTATAACTAAGACACTCTCCCCTGTATTTATCCTCCAACTTGCACTTGCCCGATTTTGTATGTAAACTGAATAAGCATTCCCTTACAGCAGTGATAAACGGGCAGGGGTGGGGAGACGGGCGGGCCTCCCAGGTGCAACTCTTGTTAACTTTTCTCAAAGTTAACACGGCCTGGGCTAACGTTAACATAGGCACATAATAGTAATATTTAAAGCTCTGTAACCAAACAATGAACCAATTTATTTATACAATATTTATTGGTTGTGATTAACCGAGATTAGGTAATACATTGTCCGCCGCTCATCTCGGAGTGTCGGGGTTAATCCGCATGGGAGGGCAAATAAAAAATTGGCCATTTTTTATTTCAGGAAATGTCTGCACTTTAAACATGTGTGATGAACAAACAGGTTGTATATATATAAACAAATAAATAAATATATATATATATATATATATATATATATATATATATATATATATATATATATATATATATATATATATATATGTGTGTGTGTGTGTGTGTGTATGTGTTTGGGTATCAATGGGTATCTTTACTTTTATTTTATATAGGACACAACAAGGACGCACCATAAACCACAGTCCTCTATACACAACTTGCATGTGATGACATTCAAAACAAACCTGTTTTTAATGTGGTAATTGATTTACATTTGTGTACATTGTGTTATCACTGTGTTGCACCGTGCTAGTGTTCTCCTGTTTCCTTACTGCTCACAACATTTTCCAAATCTCAATATTTCCTGTGTTTGTTTATACTGTGTACACACGCTGCGGAGAGGGACTCTCAGTTGAGTAGATTAAAGTTTCGTTTTCTCACTGAACATCATTATATTTTTATTTAGTTTATCATTAGTCTTAATTACGCTCCTTTCCGTGAAACTGAAACTTACTGTTTAGCCACAAACTGTACGGATAAACATGGTGTAGTGTCATATGGTGCGAGTCATTACATAGTTGAGGCTTTTATTGTCCCAGCTGACAAATAAAATATCTTAAGTATTATCAACACAGAAGGGTCGTTGGTCAACACTGTCCAGGGTAATTATACAGACCTTGTCGCAGAGGATAATGGCCTGGCGTTGCGTGACCTAAGTACTGTATGTATTCCTGTCAACTTCTTTTATACGTAGTGTGTGTGTGTGTGGGTGTGTATGTGTGTGCATGTATGTGTGTGTGTGTGTGTGTGTGTGTGTGTGTGTGTGTGTGTGTGTGTGTAACAAATCTTACATACAGAAATAAGACAAAAACATTATCTAATTTCCCGAATATGAACTAACTCTTAATCACCTAAGCTACACATCTGATACTCTGACTGACATATTGGCATATATACAATAATACCCTATTTATAATCGTGATCCACACTCAGACAGACACGGCATGGCCCTTAAGCACTTAATATATTCACTAATCTATAATCACCTCTTGTTTTGAATGTATTACCACTCATTAATAATTCTGGTTGGGTTCTCTGTATATTGACTACCTGAATAATACTCCCGGACCTCTAGTCGTTTTAAAGTCTGATGGGACAGTGTGTTTTAACCAAGTCTTATACCCCTCACAGATACCATTCCATAAATTATTGTCGACGGAAGATCAACCAAAATATACGAAACACAACTATTTTGCATCACAACACAAACCTAAGCTTATGGAAACACCAAACTGAAACACAATGACACCAGACTCACGACAACAATGCCATCATGAAACACAATGAGACGAACACTGAGAGACATGAAGAGTCACACAACACCAGCAATATGGACAATTCGCCACACAATCTCTCCCCCCCCCCTCCCCACCACACACACACCCAGGACTAACCCTAAAAACGACCCAGCAGTCTTCCCCCGTAATTCCTAATTCACCTTTTCCCCAATTTAACCCAATTTCGTCCATCCCCTGTCCCCTTACCATCCCCATTACTGTCCCCCTCGCCCCCCCCCCTTATTGTATTATTCATTTCCTATTCCCCATACTCGCATTATCCATCCTCGACCGTATCGTGAATATTACATGTAGTGAGTCATTAGTTCTTAAAGGCTAGGCAGTAATGTGAAGCATCTCTGAGTAAGTGGAGTCAACTATGTAGTAGGTGGACTAAAGTGTGTGTGTGTGTGTGTGTGTGTGTGTAGAAATGTTTGGTAAAAGTGTTCAAATCCGGCAATGTTTACCAATTTTGGGGAGAGTAATTTGAATGATCAGGGAGTTCTGTAACATAAGTTGTATATTACATGTTACAAAAATATTTATTGTAAAACTGTACGACTGAAAACAAACAAAAAATCATATTATTTTTTTTTACTGTTGAAAAGTTTGTCGCTTGTACCTGACTAAAAAATTCACACCCAAATCTTTTATAGAGTTAGAGCCCCCTCACCGTCTCTCCTTTTTCCTCCCTATATATTTCTTTTACAACATTTCTCCACAGAACTGCCACCTCATATTTAATTTTCAGTTAGCTGTAACTTTCACGAAGAAGTTTGATTTATTTTTTTTAAGTTGTAGTTACTGTAGTCTAAGGAGTTCCTAAAGTTAGGTAGTTTATTGTATTATTTTTGTAGTTAGTGTATTCTTGGAGCTGTTTTATTCTTATGTAATTGTGAATGTTGTTTAGACGCTAACAAGTATGTGTGGAAAGTTTAAACCTGTTTCTTACCTCATTACCTATTAGTGTGGCTGTGTACACTGTCCTTGTACAAGCTCTGCCAATAAATTTGTTAAACTAAAAACTTGTAGCGCTCACTTGTTCCTCCCTCCTCCTCTGATGCACCCCACACAGAAGGGATGAAGTCATAATTAGATAGACAGATGGGTAGGTAGATAGATAGATAGATAGATAGATAGATAGATAGATAGATTCTTTAGTTCTTAGATAAACACTTTAATGTAACGTCTTTTAACACAATCTAGTTTTTCAAGTTCTTGGTTACATTTTCATATTCAGACTAAAAGGTCTACCAAGAACTGTATTCTTGTCACGCCAATTTAAAACCCCATAATAAAATTGATCTGTATATGGAGTCACAATCTTCGTGGCCATAAATGGTCAAATACTCTTATTTTATACATTCAGGTCAGAGTGGCACACAGGGAATCTCCAAACACCGGGTTTATTGCACATTCTACGTATTCATCCACACGTTCACTCCTCTCTCTCTCTCTCTCTCTCTCTCATATTCCCTCTTTCTGCCCCTCCGCCTCCCCTGGCCAGCCCCTCTTCATAAGCCCAGTCACTCACTCGTGTATAGAAAATTTATTAAAGAATATTCGTTCAGTGTGTGTGTGTGTGTGTGTGTGTGTGTGTGTGTGTGTGTGATACTTACGGAACTGGTGAGCGTTGTAGTGTCAATGTAAACTGATGATGGATGTATGACGGATGAGAGAAGTGGATTACGGATCTGGGAGAGATGAACATGCTCCTACACCGGCTTTAGTTACCGTTGAAATTTGCATCTATATTAGTTTGTTATGTTCAAAGTCCATTTAACAGTGAACATTACGGCTCACTGGTCGATTATTATTGAAATAGAACAAAATATCATTATGATTGTTAATCCATCATTATTTTAACGCTGTTTTTAATAACTTATATTTAAGTTTATTCTTCCAGATTCTGTTTTCTGATTTTTATGCGAATTTGTTATTACTCATCAAAATACTTTAAGTTAATTTTTGTTTTGTAAAGCTGGGTGCATCATTTACTTAACCTTATTTAACCTTATATAGCATTTATTCCAGGAGAGAGAGAGAGAGAGAGAGAGAGAGAGAGAGAGAGAGAGAGAGAGAGAGAGAGAGAGAGAGATTTATCATTCAGACATGTTATACTCGCTCTTACACACCAATACCGTATATTTTTACTCGGAGTGTAGAGGACGTAGTAACAGCCTGCATACTGTAGGTGGAAAGACTGAGGCGCCCGCGTCAGGTCGCTGTGACGAACAAGGTGTCGCACGCACCTGACTCACTGATCGCTAACTGGCAACTCAGAGTCCCATTATCTTACGTTCACCTGTTCAAAATGAATCATTAAAACATATCAGTGTGAATTAATGTATAACTTATGGAACACATATCCGTATTAACACGAGAGCCAGAATTTTAATATATACTTTTTAGTTTTATTAATGTAATCCGGTGTTGTTGAATATACAGTATATAGTTCTCTGGTGATATATTTCGCCAATAAGACTAACAATTTAGTTTCTAGTGATGAATTGCCAGCTCGAGTGAATGAGGCAAAATTAGGGTAGAATTTGCCTGAAATCCAATAAAGTGTTTTGTTACCTAAAATGAAATGTGTAATATAAAGATATGAATTATTATGTACAACTGACTAGACTCGGGAAAAATAAATGAGTTTTTTGGGGGTAATATTTAATACTTCGTCTTCAGTCTAAATTATTTATGTATATTTATTGTGAAATTCAATTTAGAATATGAAGCGTTGTGATTCAGAATGGATGTTGTGTGTGTGTGTGTGTGTGTGTGTGTGTGTTTGTGTCTGTGTGTATGTTTGTGTCTGTGTGTATGTTTGTTGTTTAATTAATCAATTTCTTTTTATTGTTGACAGATAGTTTGTGTCACTGTCGTTAACGTGGGTTTCTGTACACCTTGCCCCCCCCGTCCCTCTCCCTACACAGTATCAGAATCATGGGAAAAAATGGGATTACAAATTCATATGAAGAAACTTTACTGCTCTAATAAAAACGGATCAGGGTCATCAAACACATTCATTAATACGTCAAGAGTGTTAAGAGAGTTAATATGAAGTTACAAACAGGTGTTGCATAGGTGAAATATTATACCTTGTTATATAATACAGACAAGATTATTGAATAACATGTAATAACATATATTGTAAAAATGGAATATTTTTTCACGGGTGGGAGGGGAGTAAAGGCCCTATTGTATTTATTCATATAAGGTTAATTCATTTTCAAATAACATATTCTAAGTGTTCTAAATTAAATTGATATTTTATTTCTAGTTAAGTAGATTTTTTTTAGTTGTGTTAAAGGTGAATTTAGATAAATCCAAAAGTGAAATACTGTTTTAATGTATCGTTTGGTATATCGCGCTTATCATAATACTCAGAGTCGGGCTACACAATCAACTTGAGGCTATTTTCCCTGTACTGTGACCCATTGTTAGCCCCTATTGTTCCAGAGCCAGTAGTGCTGCAGGTGTGTGTGTGTGTGTGTGTGTGTGTGTGTGTGTGTGTGTGTGTGTGTGTGTGTGTGTGTGTGTGTGTGTGTGTGTGTTAAGGGAGGTGCAACTATGAATTATCCTGTTTAAGTCTCAGTTGATTCTGTAGTGTCAGGGGAAGAGAAAAAACAACAACAACAATGATATAATAAATGAAGGTGAGACTGGCTGTAATTAAGCTCAGCACAGGTAAGGTAGCAGGAAGGACAGGTGTGAGTGTAAAAGTTGTGAGGAATAAGTCTTTTCAGTGTACCTTGGGAAGTGTATAGCATTGTACTTATTATTGAAGTACTTGTAGCAGAAGAGAGGCAGTAAGAACTTAGTACAAATATGTGTAAATACTATCCAGGGACAACGATATAGTGGTTGTTTACACGGAGACTCGACGTTTCTTACTGTGTGTGTGTGTGTGTGTGTGTGTGTGTTCGTTGTTATGTTGTCTGTGAGTGCTCTAACCCCTCCCCCCGGCCCCCTTCTACACACGAGACAGAGTGCCAGAATTTGTACCTAAGCTGTCAATTTGTCCTTAATGGTAGTAACTAAGCCAGGAATATTCTGTATGGTGTTTATATATACAGTATATATTTATAACCTGGGTGACGCTACATTATTATCCCAACCAGAAACTCTGAATGTTATAGACAGCCTTAGATGAGATTATAATGTTAAATACGATGACTATTTAATTTTATAACAATGTTGAATATCATAAAGATGTTGAATGTAATGTATTAAGCCTACGAGAGGGAGTATTTATGCTAATTCATCTAATTAGTTTCCATATGACTGATTAGGTGGGGAAGGGTTGACCTTTGACCTATAATACTCTTAAGAAACCCATCAATGATAAAGAGGAGTCTTGGTGAATGGGACGTTAGGTATTGTGCGACAAGTTTTATTACATCACTTGACCCAGAATTGAAGGAGTGATGAGCATCTGTGTGCGCAGAGAGAGAGGAAGAGGAGGAGTAACAGGAGAGCGATGGCGTTTTATGGGAGGTCGGTCAGGCGATAAGGAACGTCAGAGGGAATGTAATATATAGTAAAGGAAGTTAGAAAAAGAATATTAAAGCAAAAATGATAAATGGGTTGTGGAAACAAATGGTAGAATAAAGGAAAGTAGGAAAGCAAACACCAAACTCTAAGTGGTAGAACGTGTTTCTCATTCAGAGCCAAATAGAAGCCGTGATGAAGAAGATCCTGAGCAGAAAAACCAGTCTGCCTGATCCAGTAGAACAAGTGTAGTGCGTGGCGCGTGGCTGTAATCACACCATCCATTCACTCCCATTTACACCAACAACACATCATGTCTGCAGCGTCGACGTGAACACTTTACAGGATTTGTGTGAGGCATATTCACAGTTTACTGCTGGGCTTTATCAAGATTTATTCTGAGTTACGGCAACGGTTGAGCTTTATCTTACACACTAAGAGATTAAATGGAAGCTTTGAAGTGATTAAAACAGCCACAAAAAACAATAATTAAATTGAGGTGTAAGTAACCCTAGTTGTGAGAAGCGACACCAGAGGGCCAATGTTTATATCACCTCTTAAACGTTTTATTTACTTTTATGTTTGTTATCTTCTACTTTTTTGGTGTGTGTACTTTTTTCTCGTGTCATCTTGTGTCTCAGAATACTTTTATCCACATGATCCCTCCCAAACAGTACTCCTGCCTCACCTTATAGTTTACGTATATCCATCATCCCTTGACTTGACTTTCGGTGTTGATATCACAGAGGGAGGGCCCCCGTCTCGCGTGTACACATCTCACATATTTTTCCATTCTTATTTTCTATCCTAGGAAACTGAGATTTTTATTTTTACCTTAATACTTAGATATAGTTTTTGCAGGGAATATTAGTAGTTAGATCCACAAAGGCATTCTTTATATATTTTACGATGTCTGATATATAGCGACCGTCTTTTACCCGTTTTACTTAATTCCTCGTAAATAAAGACACATGACCGTAGGAAACCATATATACTGTGATTCCCAGTGTCCTCCTACTGGTTATGTTCAGAGCAGTCAGTGGGGGAGTCCTCTTAATTTGCATAATCTATAGTTGTCAGCGGCCGAAGGTCACCTGATCTGTGTTGGGATATTATTATTATTATTATTATTATTATTATTATTATTATTATTGTTATTATTATTATTATTATTATTATTATTATTATTGTTATTATTGTTGTTGTTGTTGTTGTTGTTGTTGTTAGCAGTACTAGTAGAGTAGTAATATTAATAGTAGTAGTAGCAATATGTTAATAGTAGTAATATTATACTTTTACACCCCAGTTGGGAAATTGCTCACTTCATGAACTGGGCAATTTCACATGGGGGCGTAACATACATAAAGGCCGTTCGTCACGAGTGAAGCTGTAACCCCTTGTTAGTACACAATAGCAGGTAAATGGCATGCAACTGGCCGTGAACCGAATTATTTACATATAGATTGGCGAGAATATCACGGCCAAACACCAGGGTACTTGTTCTTGGACCAGAGGAGAAGATTCTAGAAGGTTCGTAAGTTAAATTTTCCTCGTAACTGGGGAATGTATGAGCACACCTGACAGATTACGTAAAGATACAGTATAACAAGAACCTTCAAAATACAATCAGAATTACACTGAGTTTCCGCCCTTATTAAGACACGTTCACTTTGTGCCATTTAGAAGACCAGGTGATGGTGAGATTACCTTAAGTGGATATATTCACTTAACACCGATTAAGAGACAGAGTTAAGCTGGGACTAACTTAACGAAGCTCCATTCACTTAGAGATTGATAAGGCGGGAGTTACACCTGGGCTTTAACTTGGTACGTTAACTTTACTGTGCAAACTTTAACTTAGCCTGAATCTTTCTCTCGGCATCAGTTAGGAGATGAAGTGAAACCCAGGCTGCTACTGTATGTGTGTGTGTGTGTGTGTGTGTGTGGGTGTGTGTGTGTGTGTGTGTGTGTGTGTGTGTGTGTGTGTGTGTGTGTGTGTGTGTGTGTGTGTGTGTTCTTGCCTGTCACTCCCTACACAGTTTATCACCTGTCTCTCACCCTTGTTATTCCTCCCCGTCTTTGTTGAGTAAATATAGAGGCGGAACAGCGAGAAATGTGACTGAGGGAACATATTCTTGGTTTTGTTTTCTTGAGTCTTGACTACTGACGTAAGGGAGTTGGTGGGGGGTTGTGAGGGGGTGGGGGTGTGAGGATGGGGGTGGGTGGTGGGGGGTGAGGGGTGGGGTGTGAGGGATGGGGGGGTGGGGGGGGAGGGTTGTTTTGTGTGGTTATGCTTCATGGTGCTTTAAGGATGCTGTTGGTGTTTTGTTTTATTTGGTGTTGCTGTTGTGTTTCTTCTTCTTAATTAGGGAACATAAGCAGAAAGTAAACAAAGCAGAGTGCGTGGTTGAGAGCTGAAAAAAACGTGTAGTGTACGGGAGTGAAACGAAAAAATACGTGTATGGTTCGTACGTGAGTGAGAATCTAAAAATGTTTAGGGTGTGTGGGTAAAAAACAAAAGTGTAGAGTGCGTGGGCGCGGGCAGAGTATGAGTGCACATCATTGCGGACAAACAATGGTCGGTGGGGTGCGGGAGTCAGCCGCGTGGCGGCCGCCCAACACCACACGCTGGGGTCCTGCTCAAACAAAATAATTTTCACTCCCTTTACCAAAACCCGCGGCGGTCATATTTCCATGGTGAAATAACGCGCTGGTGTGACTGTCTGTGGACGGGTTGTTGTGTGAGTCTGGTGACTGTCTGTGGACGGGTTGTTGTGAGTCTGGTGACTGTCTGTGGACGGGTTGTTGTGTGAGTCTGGTGACTCTGTGGACGGGTTGTTGTGAGTCTGGTGACTGTCTGTGGACGGGTTGTTGTGAGTCTGGTGACTGTCTGTGGACGGGTTGTTGTGAGTCTGGTGACTCTGTGGACGGGTTGTTGTGAGTCTGGTGACTGTCTGTGGACGGGTTGTTGTGAGTCTGGTGACTCTGTGGACGGGTTGTTGTGAATCTGGTGACTGTGGACGGGTTGTTGTGTGAGTCTGGTGACTGTCTGTGGACGGGTTGTTGTGAGTCTGGTGACTGTCTGTGGACGGGTTGTTGTGAGTCTGGTGACTCTGTGGACGGGTTGTTGTGTGAGTCTGGTGACTGTCTGTGGACGGGTTGTGAGAGCTTGTGGTACAGTAACTGGCAGGTAAGGCAGACTCGGGTGACAGTGGTCCCCTAAGTAGTGTAAGCTGTGGGAGGGTTGATGAAGACAGCCCAGGATGGATGTCCCTGGGCATCAACACATGAGGCCCAAACCTTTACTGAATGATTGATGGTTTAGTGGAAATGTTACTCAGCATAAGTGTTACACACACACACACACACACACACACACACACACACACACACACACCCAGATCACTGCCTCTCCAAAGGACGGCAAACAAGGTCACTGAGATAAGCCCATCGTGGAGAAGATTGCCTCAGACATGCTCGAGGGGGCATCAACTGACCTGGAGAAGGCTTGTTCTGTAGACAGTGAGTGCTTCTCCTGCTGGAGACATCCTAATGGCCACAAGCTTCTTCTTAGATGCTTGTCTCGATAGACAGGTCCAGGTGCTGGAGTGCTCTTCGCCTTGTGATCCCTATCCACCTTTGTTTATAAGTCTATCTGCGGCAACAAGTGGACAGACCAACGGGGTAGATACCTTGAACTGCAGGGCCTCCCGGGGGTGATCGCGGGGTGTAATGTAGGTAATGATGTCATAAAGAGGGGCATGACCACCGCACCACACAGATCTACACCACCGACAATACTCGCCCTGGATAACATCACTCTCCTGCCCTGGTAGCCTGGGGAGGGAGGCAAGCTTAAGGGCAAACCAGAAGGAGGCAAAGTACAGGACCTGAGCCACGAATATTGCTTTGTCTCAATAGGGTCCGAGACGCTGGCAGCCTGGGGGCACCAAGGCCATGGCGTACCTGACTGACCTGGCCTCCAGACTTATTGAACCCCGCGAAGACTCTAGAATAGAGTTACTCGTCCCAACGCCTCAGGGTCCCATACCATAGGGGCTCGAGGGAGTCTTCGAAGTGTGACGTTCTGTGTTAAAGTCACTACCTCGTAACTCTGGCTACGACAAATCAAGATCTATGTAAAAATTAAGAAAATGTATAACATGTAAATTCTGTTGTTTGTGTGATAGACGTATGAAGTTGTAAATATTCTTCAATCACACTGTCATGTGAACGTTAACATGTCAGAATTCCTTTTATGTGAAGTGATTTTGTGAGAGTGGGCGAGCTGGTAGAGGAGTAATCTCCGCTGCCAAGAGTCACATCCGGCGGACGAGCAAGTGGGAGGAGCACCAGCAAGACACACCGGGGGAAAACTATCATCCAGCAGGAAGAGAAACCCGGTTGGCTGCCAGGATGAACTCACCTGTTCTCATTCCTAACTTTATTGCCTTCACCTTTTTGACAACATCGTGTTTCACTGATGAAAGTGTCGAAAATAACGGAGCTTATTAGATGTTTTTGTAGAGGTTATGTCGCACTGCTGAAAATAGAGGAGCTTATTTGTTACCTAATTTTTCGGTGGTGATAATTTCTGAAGCTGAGGAGGTGAGGTGAACGTTTGGCCAGAGGTAGGGGATAAAACTGTAGAAAATGGCGGATATTATTTGAAGTTTTGTTGATGTCATGTATCAGTGATGGAAGTCGTGAAAAAGGTTTCTTATGTGTTTTTAATCTGACTTCAGAGATGATTTATATCTATTATTGTGAATCTTTGCTGCAGGGTTTGACAATGTCTAGTTTCAGTACTTCAGGCGTTTAGAATTATGGTGGTGGTGGTGGTGTTGGTGGTGGTACTGGTGGTAGTGGTAGTAGAGCAGTAGTGTTGGTAGTAGTAGTGGTTGTAGGAATAGTGGAGGTGATAGTGGTGGTGGTAGTGGTGTTGACAGTGGTAGTGGTGTTGATAGTGGTAGAGGTGGTGGTGGTGGTAGTGGTGTTGATGGTGGTGGTAGTGGTGTTGATGGTGGTGGGGGTAGTGGCGGTGCTGGTGAGATCAAGTTTCAATATTCCAAATGCTTAATGCAGTAAAGCTGACATGAGCCAGTGTCATATTTCAGTTATTAGAGTGTGGACCAGCGCTGCCAGACTAACATGACGTAAATAGAACTAAAACCTGATGTAGTGTTTGTGTATAGTAATGAACGGGTTAGGGTAAACTATATTCTATTTTACTGATATTTACGTTTATGTTAATCATCTGATGTTACTGTACGTTACTCTCTCTCTCTCTACATTTTAAACTGCCACACTTGTTTTTTTCTGTTTTCCTTTAATTTTTTGTCTTTGGAATGTTATTATGCCCCTCAAGTGGGTGTATAGTGTTACCTTTGTCCGTTCGTACGTCCAGGGAAGTTTATCAATATATCAGGTCCTTCTACAGTATTTCAGATTCACACGAGACTCAGAAGACAGTGTAGCCATGTTGTCTCAGTGTGCGAGTCGATCACGGTCCTGATAAATGACAGTTGTCTTTATCATTTGGGGAAATAAAACTTATTTATATTATTAATTTTATCTGTTTTGGGATGTAGTTTTTAATCTTTCCTTCTGAAAATATTTTTATATATTTTTGCTAATTGACTGAGCGTTTTATAGAAAATACTATTGTGGTGAAAATGTATTTTTTTCATTGTTAGGACATAAAAGCTTATCTGTACAATCCTTTTTCAATTGCTTCCACTCCTACTTTTTGATTACCTTCTAGTGGCAAGAGCCGTTTTACTCTACGACTCGAAGTTAAAAAAAAATAAAAAATATATATATATATATATATATATATATATATATATATATATATATATATATATATATATATATATATAAATGGAGAAGAGTGTGAACATCCTGTATATATAATATTTTCTGGGTGTAACGATTCGATTATTTTGAGTGCACTTACAGCCCTTTGACAAATTAGGTGTTCAGCGGAGGCCTCTGTCACCTGACACATTTGTTCTTCTCTCTCTCTCTCTCTCTCTCTCTCTCTCTCTCTTCGTGTTATTCTTTTGCTAAATGTCATATCAAATGTAATTACGTTCACTTTAAAGTAACACGCCATAACCTTTTCTCGTCACTAAACAAATCGTAATAGTGTATCTTAGTTGAGGTGAGGCAACACATCATTAAATCGCGGGAAAATGTCGTCAAAGTCAAATGGGTCGTGAAGAACACATTACTGTTAATCGATGTTTGGGTCCTGTTCACCACACCTGTGTTACCTCCTCCACGCCGGGGTAATTATTCACCTGTCAATACTTTAATGACTTCTAAGACTAACGCCACACCTTGGAATGATTACCTGAGTTAATGTTGCCTCTCAATAAATGGATTCATTTGGCTGGCTCTCCTCTTGATGAGTTTACGCTTGAAGTTTTTCCTTTCACTCTTGTTATATACGTAATTTATTGTTGTTTCTTCGTTGTTGTTGTTGTTGGTCCAAGTGGTTTGACAGCCGAGTTTTTTTTATTCTATCCATGCACCTTCATCCACGTCCATCCACCTGACAACAATTTACTTCCATCCACCAGACAATTTTTTTTTTTTACATATGAGGCAAGATTTCTCCCCCTTTATCATGTGTTTCAGGTGGTAAATAATGTTGGTGTTTGGCGCTACATGTGAGTGGGTGTTGTGAGTAATTGTTAAAACATACTGTAAGTAATTAGTCCCGGGGCTTTGTTTCTCTAATTGATACATCACAGCAGAGCACATTAGTAGAAATATTGAGAGTAAATATAGACAATAAATATGAGATAGATAGATCATTACCTTATATTTTGGGGATATAAGAGTTTGTATCTGTCTAAACACCTTTCACTTATTTCAACATTTATCTTTCATTATTTTCCGTAGTTTATTCCCTCTGTTTTCAAGTGTAGGAGAGAAATTAATTCTTTTTATTTTAATGAACTCTTTTTAAAATCGGACCTGCATAAATTGTGTGCAAATTCAGCGCTTCTTGAGGTTGAAATTCGGAAGGAAAAAAAATTGACTAGCGTAATTTTCCCAGACGTGAGGATAATCTACATATATAATTGGTTCCTCATTAGTAGCTCCCAAAGTCTTGATCTGAATATGTGGTCTTGTGTTAGTATAATTAACACACAAACTTGAGTAAAAAGTCCCAGAGAGACGAACAATGATAAAAATTGTTGTAAGTCTGAGTTAACGATACAGTTCAGTGCAGTGTGTTCGTGGTGTCCGTTATACTGAGATTGACTGCCATTTAGATTTAATTTTTAGTTTTGTCCTGTAAACATATTATTGTAACTCCCTAAGGTAAATTACAGCGTTTCATTTACGGTCTGAAATTACAACGCCCCAAAATAAGTTTGTGAAGTGGTTGAATCATTTATTGTGTTCACTGTATAAAGTATTTGATGAACTACCTCCCGGGGGTAATATTTCAAGAGCGCCTAGATCAAGGTTCGTGTTTTATACTGTGGCAGGTGTGAGGGAGTGGGGGTCGGCCTTCGTGTGTGTGTACCAGCCAGAACAACATGCAGGCAAAATTGGTGAATAGTGTTAGTGATGGTGAGGGGCCTTGTCTGGACCTACCCGGCGGCCATGTGGCTCAGGTAGTTAAAGGAAAAATAGATAAATGAAAATAAAAGAAAGTAAAAGATGTACAGAAAAAAAATAATACAAGAAAGTGAAGGAATTGTGTTAGGTTGGTAAACAGTGAGGGAGTTGTTTAGATTATATTATGAACTCAACCATTTTCTTCACTGTTAGTTAAAGCTTGTTAGTTGGTGGCGGTAAAAAAAAAATGTAAATGAATATTATAGATAAACAAAAAACAAAAAAAAATGTGGGTAGTTAAAAGATTATTTTGTCCAAGGTTTTACAGTGAGCAGAGTTTTTTCTAGTAACATTTAAGCATTTAGGTCTGGTACTTAAAGAAGAAAGTAAATGAATAAATATAAAATAAAAGATAATAATAACTTTATAGAAAAATTTAAAGGGTGTACACGTTGTTTGTGGACATATAAAAAGAGAGAGAGAGAGAGAGAGAGAGACAGAGAGAGAGAGAGAGAGAGAGAGAGTGAGTTCTATTTTGTCCACAATCTTTTTCCTTCCATTTTTTTCGGTCTTAATTTCAGCAGGTGAGCATCATGATACATCGCTAATGGCACACGCAATGGTCTCTGCAGCCCCACGGAAATATCATAACCATGTTGGTTATTTGGCTTACCTGGGAATGGGTGGGGGAGGGTAGGGGGGGCCGGGTGGGAGTAGGTGGGGGGTGGGGGGAGGATGTTTTCAAGGGGGGAGGGGGAGTAGGGAGGTGTGGGGCAGTAGGGGAGGTGGGGTTGTTTCAAGGGGGAGGGGAGTAGGGAGGTAAGGTAGGGGAGGGTTTCAAGGGGGAGGGGGGGGGAGTAGGGAGGTAGGTAGGGGAGGTTGGCTTTCAAGGGAGGGGGGGAGAAGGTAAGGGGTAGGGGAGGATGTTTTCATAGAAGGCTCACCTCTACTTATGTACTGTACTGTGTGTGTGTGTGTGTGTG
Source organism: Homarus americanus (assembly GCF_018991925.1). Classification (NCBI taxonomy): domain Eukaryota; kingdom Metazoa; phylum Arthropoda; class Malacostraca; order Decapoda; family Nephropidae; genus Homarus; species Homarus americanus. The sequence continues at coordinate 629,645 of NW_024723430.1, forward strand.
TGTGTGTGTGTGTGTGTGTGTGTGTGTGTGTGTGTGTGTGTGTGTGTGTGTGTGTGTGTGTGTGTGGTGCCTTGGGGCTAAACAGGAGAGGGAGGTGAACGATATATAATTAGAATTGAATGGTTAACTTATAGAATGATTGACTGGTAGGAGAAAGAATGTATAGAACGAAGGAATGGTAAGTGAGATAGAATTATTGACTGTTTGGTTAGGGAAGAATGACTTGAATTAGGGACTAGATTAATGAGATAGAATGATTGACTGGTAAGAGAAAGAATGTATAGAATGAACGACAAGTAAATGAGATGTAGGGAATAAGTACAAGGGAATAAAATAAACAAAACTCTAGTAATTATTCAGACAAAAAAAAACAACACCAATTAATCACGAACATTAAAACACATAAACATAAATAAAACACATGATAGAGGAAAGACTTTTAGAATTCAATTGTTTTTATTTTCAGTAACTCAATTCTTTTTACCTCAATCCCCAGCTTTTTCCTCCTCCAAACCCTCCTCCAATTACAGGTACACCAGGTACACCTTTTCCACCCTCTAAGCCATCGCCCTCCCCCCCCCCCTCTTCCTCCTCCTCCTCCTCCTCCTCCCAATCAACCAGTAGCCAAAATGTAGCTCTTTTTTTTTCACTCAGTCGACCTTCAGTTTTGTCACTTTCCTCACCGATTGGTCTTTTACAAGTGTTCTGAGACAGTGAGGGAGAAATGTTATGTCCCTCCCTCCCTCCCTCCCTCCTTCCTCCCTCCCTCCCCCTCCCTCCCCCTCCCCTTGTCCACTCCCCTGTTCTCCCTCCTCCCCTGTCAACTCGTTTTTCTTTTGTTTACGTTTTGAGAAGTAAAGGAAATGAGGAAGGAAGGAAGGAAGGAAGGAAGGAAGGTTAATGTGATGAATACATACATACATACATACATGCATACATACATACATACATACATACATACATACATACATACATACATACATACCGAGAAAGATACTAAGATAAAAGACTAAATGAAGTACTGGGAGTAAACGAGGAGAGGAAATATAAGAGGTAAAGGATAAATAAATCACTAAAGATAGGTGAAGTAAATGAGGAGAGGAAGAATTAAAAATAATAATGAGAAGTGAAGAACCTGTAGTAAAGAGGCGAGAGGCGAGTTGAGGTGAGGGAGGCGAGACAGGCAAGAGAGGCGAGTTGAGGCAAGGGAGGCGACTTGAGGTGAAGAGGATAGGGTTAGGTTAGGTTAGGTTAGGTTAGGTTAGGTTAGGTTAGGTTAGGTTAAGAAGGAGGATGAGTTGGTTGACATATTGGGTGTAACTAAGACGTGTGGAGCAGAGGTGGAAGCATCGTTGTGGAGGTGGATAACGGGTTGATGGAGGGGGTGGATAAGGTGGATAACGGGTTGATGGAGGGGGTGGATAAGGTGGTGGGAGAGGGTGGAGGGGGTGGATAAGGTGGTGGGAGAGGGTGGAGGGGTGACAAGGTGGTGGGAGAGGGTGGGAGGGGTGGGAGTAAGGTAGGGAGAGGGGTGGAGGGGTGATAAGGTGGTGGGAGAGGGGTGGAGGTGGATAAGGTGGTGTGGGAGAGGGTGGAGGTGGACAAGGTGGTGGGAGAGGGTGGAGGGGGGGTGGATAAGGGCAGGGAGGGGTGGATAAGGTGGTGGGAGAGGGTGGAGGGGGTGGATAAGGTGGTGGGAGAGGGTGGAGGGGGTGAATAAGGTGGTGGGAGAGGGTAGAGGATAAGGAGGTAGGGAGGGGGAGTGGGAGGCAGATCAGGTGAAGGAGGGGAAGGGTAAGAGGGGATGAAGAGGGAAATAGTGGGAGAGGATGAAGGAAGGGAAAGAAGGGGGGAGGGGAAGGGATGAGACAGCATAATATCACCACAAGATGAAAGTTTCTGTTTACAAAGGGCCGCTAAAAGATGAACTGGGCTCCAGCCATTGACGGTGCACCAGAGGAGGGAATTAACATGGTAGTAAAAGACAGCGAATATAAAAGGCGTAAAGCAGCTTACGTCGGAGAGATAAAAGAATTACCATTTGAACAGCAAGTCGTGCATCTCCAGTATGTCTGACAACTGGGTGAAATAATGATTAAAGACTGGTATCTGGAGCATATCTGACATCTGTATACCTATAGTACATTAAGTTTGGTATCTGGAGCATATCTGACATCTGTATACCTATAGTACATTAAGTTAGGTATCTGGATCATATCTGACAGTAAATAAGATAATGATGATAAAAAATCTTAATTAGTAAAGTAGATTTAATAAAGAAAAAAGAGAATGAAATAATGTGAGGAGGTAAGAGACGTGTGGAGGAGGAACCAAATGAAACCCATAGGTAGGAAAATATTTATATCAGGCAACGGGTGGAGAAGGTGAAGTGAATTATGTAGTTTGAGTAGCTGTAGTATATGTAGAATACAGGTGAGGCCAAGATATTTTTACCTCGGTGTGTATGTGTGTGTGTGTGTGTGTGTGTGTGTGTATGTGTGTGTGTGTGTGTACTGCGTTTAATTAGCAATTTTCCATTATAATACACCTGTGAATATACGAGTATACTCCTTTGTATTTGATTATTTTATTAATACTTCCAACCTGGAGTCCACGAGTACAATTACGTCATGCATTTCTCTCGCCCTTCCAATCATCCATTCAACTTAATGCCCTGTAACCTATGCCCTGTAACCTATGCCCTGTAACCTATGCCCTGTAACTTATGCCCTGTAACCTATGCCCTGTGACCTATGCCCTGTAACCTATGCCCTGTAACCTATGCCCTTACGGTTCAACCTCGTGATTATTCAGGAAAACAATTAATCCCGCGTCGTGTGAGTCAAACACTGAGACTAACGTGGCAATATTAAGTCCTACACTACACACACTAACACTCACGATATATTGCCTCTGTCGACACACACACATACACTTTGGAAGCTCATTTTACGTTTTTATTATATTAGTGTCTCATGAGAACGATCCCGGATTATGAGGGCTGGGATAACACTGTTGAATTGTTCATTTATCCGCATTAAATGAGGGTTGTATTATCCCTACCAGCTGGGGGGTAAGATTTGCCTGTTGCTGATTTCCGTGCGTCATTTTGTAAACATCACACTCAGACCATGTTGGTGTAACTGTCCCTATAGACGACTTTGGGTAAGGTAGGAGCCATCAGAGTGAGCGTCGATGTGGAGACTTCCTTTAATGTAGCCTTGTGTGTCTTTCAGCTGATAAGGTTGTAAATTAAAGTTATGGAAAAGTTTGTTTACGCGGTGTTCACTCCCAAGGAAAGAACTATGTGCTTCTTCCATCTCAGGCACGAGGTGTTCTAAACTAACTTTCTTGTCTGTTTTTAAAGTGTTTGTTTATTGGATATGTAAGTTGTGGATGAGAATAAACATGGGTAAATACTTATGTGTTTTGTCTTAGCACTTTACTGTCGCTTTACATTATTTGCCTTGTAGCAATTTCATCATTAACTCCTCTTTCTTTAAGGTTCATGCACCATACTGTTCCATCATCACACACAAAAATAAAATTTCTGTCTTTGTATACGAATTGCTTACCTGTAAAATACCTGAATCTAATTAAAAGTGTTTCTTGAATTTACGTAGCAGACGGGGCATGACGTCTTTGAAAATATAATACATACACTACATAATCTGCTCTCACACGATGTACCAACTCCGTGTAGCAATCACCCACAACAACAAAATCTTGAAGAATATGAGAGTTTAAGAATGCAGTGCGTGTCGAAATAGCTGTCAGTATATTTTATCCGTTAACTCCACACGATATTCAGCAACAGAAGACGGCCCACTCTACCACTCAGTTATATCCCCCCTCCCCAACCCCCCCCCCACCCTTACCCCTACCCCCACAGTTTTCCCTGGGCCGAGGAGAAAGATGAAAGTGGCTGTTTGGGGGGTTAATGCCATGTAAACACCTGCAGCGGAGGGAGGGGGAGGGGAAAGGAGGGGGAGCTCTCACAACTAGATCACAAAACTCCACACACCAATTCGGCTTCCTCTTTATGCATCGTTTTAGTCATGGGAAGAACGTGTGTTGTGCTGGACTTGAGGCTGAAATATATCACTGAGTCCAAGATAAATTTTTACTTGATATGTTTCGGTGATTTTTCGTGAATTTTATAAATATATTTTTTTATGCAGTATTTTATTTAATTAAGAATGTTTGAAAAAATATATATATCCTGGGTTGATGTTTTCAAAAAGAGTTCACATGAATTTGGATTTTTTAAGGTGTCAGTGTTTCCAAGTGAGTTTTCTTCCTTTACATGCAGTGCCTCGGTCTGGCTTGGAACGTGTGGAAAAAACTTGAAGTATGTCTGGAAGTCTGCAAGAATTTTAAGGTTAAGAGATGCCAAGAACTTTACGAATTTTAGGTTGAAATTTGGCATGGAGTTGGCACGAATTTTAGGATGAAATGTGGCAAATCCTTCACGATTTTTTATTGTTTTAAGTTTCCATTGAATGTTACACGAATTTTAAGTTGACAAATGTTAAAATATCACACGAATTTTAGGTTGAAATATGGAAGAGTTTTTTTTTCCCACGTGAATTTTGCTTCTATTTTATGATGTAGCGTATGGACTGATTGATGAGTGATGTTGACTGATTGGTTAGTGATGTTGACTGATTGGTTATTGATGTTGACTGATTGGTTAGTGATGTTGACTGATTGGTTAGTGATGTTGACTGATTAGTTACTGATGTTGACTGATTGGTTAGTGATGTTGACTGATTGGTTACTGATGTTGACTGACTGTTTAGTGATGTTGACTGATTGGTTAGTGTTGTTGACTGATTGGTTAGTGATGTTGACTGATTGGTTAGTGATGTTGACTGATTGGTTATTAAAAATACTGAATATATGTGTACTTAGTATACTGTATTTGTTTGTTTATTAAGACGTATTTCATTTATTGTTTGTTTGTTTACTGATTAATTATTTTCATGTTTCAGGTAAGTGCTCACCTGTAGCCGTCATAGAAATAAGGTAAGGTAAGGTAAGGTTAGGTTAGGTTATGTTAGAAGTGCGTTCTTTTTCACGGTACACTCGAAATACTGGGTGTAGAGTGCGTTCCTGTTCTCGGTACGATAGGAATACTGGATGTAGAGTGCGTTCCTGTTCACGATACAACAGGAATACTGGATGTAGAGTGCGTTCCTGTTCACGATACAACAGGAATACTGGATGTAGAGTGCGTTCCTGTTCACGATACAACAGGAATACTGGATGTAGAGTGCGTTCCTGTTCACGATACAACAGGAATACTGGATGTAGAGTGCGTTCCTGTTCACAATGAAGTCGGCAATATTGTCTGTTTTGTGTACATGTTACCTGTTGAACCAGTAAGCGATACACCTTTAATATACACTACACCATGACAGTGATTATTTATACACAGCTAATTAATATTTTTAATTGGTATAATATAAATGTATTGATTTGTTTAGTCATTTGTATAGAGTTGACCTGAATGAAAAAAAATTAATAGTTTGTATGAAATCAGAAGCAATTTATATTTTTATGTTTTTAGTTATTAAAGACAAAGAGACAAGATGAATCGTTATCGTTTAGTCAGTATGATATGGTAACAACAACAACAACAACAACAACAACAACAACAAAACTACTACTACTACGACTACTAACCAATAATAATAATAATAATAATAATAATAATAATAATAATAATAATGAGTAAAAATAATATAAATTGAATATTATTTGTGGTGAAATGCACTGAGTTTAACAGCATCCTCTCGAGCGAAAAACATCACCGGTCAGGTCAAGAAAGGCGGGTGTTAGTCTTAGCCCTATGAATAAGATGGCATATTTTCCTGAGTACGTTGGCATTGGACTCAGGGGATTAATACTCGCTGTTAGAAAGTCATAACGCCTACATGAGTGTATACTGTAATAAGTCAGTGTATCATAGCCAGAGTACATCAGGTCACCAGGTAAATAAATCAGTGTATCATAGTTAGAGTACATCAGGTCACCAGGTAAATAAATCAGTGTATCATAGTTAGAGTACATCAGGTCACCAGGTAAATAAATCACTGCATCATAGTTAGAGTACATCAGGTCACCAGGTAAATAAATCAGTGTATCATAGCTAGAGTACATCAGGTCACCAGGTAAATAAATCAGTGTATCATAGCTAGAGTACATCAGGTCACCAGGTAAATAAATCAGTGTATCATAGCCAGAGTACATCAGGTCACCAGGTAAATAAATCAGTGTATCATAGCCAGAGTACATCAGGTCACCAGGTAAATAAATCAGTGTATCATAGCTAGAGTACATCAGGTCACCAGGTAAATAAATCAGTGTATCATAGCTAGAGTACATCAGGTCACCAGGTAAATAAATCACTGCATCATAGCCAGAGTACATCAGGTCACCAGGTAAATAAATCAGTGTATCATAGTTAGAGTACATCAGGTCACCAGGTATATAAATCAGTGTATCATAGCCAGAGTACATCAGGTCACCAGGTAAATAAATCAGTGTATCATAGCTAGAGTACATCAGGTCACCAGGTAAAACGTACTCAGATTTACTCAAATTTTTCCTCGTCTGCTGAATCGACAACACGCTTCTCTACCTCCGCTTGGGTTCTGTATTACTTTCGCTAAACTGTAATTAATCTTTAGAATTGGGTAGTTCACCTGTAATTACCCAGCATGGATGTTATGCAGGTTAATTACCGGGGGCATGATAAGTGGTTCGATATTACAGGATATACTGTATATATGTATGTACCATGACAAACGTACTGTCTATACCTGAGTTGGGTCTTTTTTTTTTGGGGGGATGGTCTTTGTACTCTGGGTATGTACTCTTTGTTTGTACTCTGGGTTTGTACTCTGGATTCCTGCTCTGGGTTTGTAATCTGGGTTTGTGCTCTGGGTATGTACTCTGAGTATGGACACTGGGTATGAACTCTAGGTTTGGACTCTGGGTTTGTACGCTGGGTTTGTACTCTGGGTATGGACTCTGGGTTTGTATTCTGGGTATGCACTCTGGGTATCTACTCTAGGTTTGGACTCTGGGTTTGTACGCTGAGTTTGTACGCTGGGTTTGTACTCTGGGTATGGACTCTGGGTTTGTATTCTGGGTATGTACTCAAGGTCTGTATTCTGGGTTTGTTCTCTGGGTATGTACTCTGAGTATGCACTCTGGGTATGCACTCTGGATTTGTGGTCTGGGTTTGTACTCTGGGGTTGTTCTCTCTGTTTGTGCTATGGGGTTGTACTCTGGGTATGTACTCTGGGTTTGTACTCTGGGTATATACTCTGGGTATGGATTCTGGGTTTGTACTCTGGGTATGATCTCCGGGTATGCACTCTAGGTCTGTATTCTGGGTTTGTACTCTGGGTATGTACTCTGGGTTTTGACTCTGGGTATGGACTCTAGATCTGTACTCTGTGTTTGTGCTCTGGGTATGTACTCTAAGTCTGTATTCTGGGTTTGTACTCTGGGGTTGTACTCTAGATATGTACTCTGGGGTTGTACTCTAGATATGGACTCTGGGGTTGTACTCTGATATGGACTCTAAGTCTGTACTCTAGGTCTGTACTCTGGGTATGGACTCTGGGTATATCTCTTTTGCTTTCGCGGCATCATTACCAGAATTGTCAGACATTTTCCTCGGAATCTCAGAAGGATGTTGAGGTATATAATGGATCACATGTCCTGAAGCGTTTCTTAAGGCTTTGTTAGGAACGTTGTAGGATATCATGGTAGGATGGTGGTGAGTGAATACCGCCATCTGGCCAAGGGATCCTGTGGCATCATCTTGTGTTGAAAGGTTGGAGAGGGAGGCGTCAGGGACAGTGGAGAACCCCTCCATGACCCCTCCCCCCCCCCACCGAGACCTTCCCAGTCAACTCTGTCATAGAACCTGAAGGAGTAGAGAGCCCTTGTGGGGATCACGAGGACCCCACCGCCCAGATAGAAACTACTGCCAACAACCCGAAGAAGGGGGAGAAGAAGGAGGAAGCCTCTTTCCCACACACTCCTCCTGTAAGAGATATGGAACAGTTTAGGTGTATATTCTTGTGTAATGGGAAACTCTCAGGTCGTCACTGATAAATGAATTTGGTTATTTATTGTATACGTGAAATTACTTCATGATTTCTGACACGTGTAGGGAAATGGGAGAGATTAAATATATGGTATTATGTAAACAGGAGTTGCCGACGTTATTTTATGAGTTTGGTGATTTATTATCTAAGCTGTGGTTATTTATGAAGTGAGTTATACCCATAATTACATAAACTTATATAAAAAAAAGAATATGGAAAATGATTAGTGTATATTCCTGCATAAAAGACAAGTCTCATGCATTATTATATGAAGTTTGGTTATTTAATGTGCAGTATAATGTCCGGTTCACATCCATCACCGCCTGTGCTGCAAGAGTAATGGAATTTTTCAAGCTCCATGTATATTAGCCTCTACGACTTATCATTATAATATTGGATTTACATAGTGCGTGCTCAGTCTACGGGCTGATAAATCAATGAGTCCTTGGCTTGCATGTGTGGGTCAACGATATACTCGCAAGTAAGCTTACAGAAGTTCAGCTTGAGAAGAGTGATGGGGGGATGACAAGCTTGAGGAGAGTGATGGGGAGGGCAAGCTTGAGGAGAGTGATGGGGGGATGACAAGCTTGGGGAGAGTGATGGGGAGAGCAAGCTTGAGGAGAGTGATGGGGAGGGCAAGCTTGAGGAGAGTGATGGGGAGGGCAAGCTTGAGGAGAGTGATGGGGAGGGAAAGCTTGAGGGGAGTGATGGGGGATGATCTTCTTCAACAGCCACCTTCAGTATGGACGTGTTGAAATATACAGTAGCCAGCAGCAGCAGCAACCAGGGTATTGGTGGTACTCGAGGGGCACAGGTGGAGTGTAAACAGTAAATCAGTGAGCAATAGAGAGAGAGAAACACGTTTGCTCTCTCTCTCTCTCTCTCTCTCTCTCTCTCTCTCTCTCTCTCTCTCTCTCTCGAGTCTAAAATACAAGAACTTTACTTTATATACATCCATCCACCCATACGTTTCCTATTATAATTTTCTTACACTATTTATTATCCTGTATATAAATAAAGAAATTCAATATAATAAAAACGTAAAATAAAAAATCAAATATCATATCTAAAAAATAATATATACTTTAAATAACGCAGATTAATAAAAAAAAATTATATCGTAAATTTTGGACGCATTTTCGCCATTTTATATCGAATTTAAAGTTAGTGCCTATGAGGAGGTTTTACGGCACCAGTCTCGCTAGCTGAGTGAAGACTTGCTCCACTCTGCATTATCCTGAGGTGAGGTGTTCACTCAGGTGTGTGATGGGAAGAGAGCCACTCACTGTAAAATTTCCTTCTCTTTCGCGTCCATAGTGAAACACGGCGGGCGTTCACCGTAGACTTTAACACCGGGCAAGGAATGTATTTTGGTTTTAGTGTGATGATATTACTGATTTATATTACTGTTATTAATAGTGTTGATAATGAACTGCTATTATTATGTTATTACTAGTATTTTTTATCACTAATGCTTTGCTATTGTTGTTACCATTACTACCATTGTCATTACTGCTATACTAATACTACGAGTTATAATAGAATAGTAACAATGACTAGAGTATTTTATTCTTTGTTGCCTCTGTATGTATGTATGTATGTATGTATGTATGTATGTATGTACAGTATGTATGTATTTATGTACTGTTTTTGCGCACCAGATTCATATATTTCCCATCTTGTAAGGTCTGGTACTCTCTTTCTCTGTCTGTCTGTCTGTCTGTCTGTCTCAAAAGGAATATTCTGACTTTAGATGTTGGTTACACTAAGAGCTGAGATACAGTACCACACAACCCGCTGTAAATGTCACCAAAGGGGGGGAGGAGGAGGTGAATGTGGTATGCAAATTTTGATCTTTTGAATTGAAGACAGTAATGGATGATAACAAGGGGTATAAATTGCGTTATGTTTAGAAATTGGTTACAGATGGAAGGCAGAGAGGGAGGGGGAGGAGGTGGGGTAGAGAGGGAGGGGGAGGAGGTGGGGGGGGTAGAGAGGGGAGGGGGAGAGAAGGGTGAAAAGAAAGATAGAGGAGGAAGAGAGGGAGGATGGTGTAGTTGCAGTGTTCTTAGCTGACAAATATTCTGGCGTAGAAATTCAGTTCAACTCAGCTTAAGTTACTCCGGGTGTATGTGAGACAAGTTATGTGTACATTGCAGGAAACTATTTTTAGCTTGAATATACGACTTCCCTTTTATATAATAATATTTCAAGTCTTATTGTGTACCGTGTGTGTGTGTGTGTGTGTGTGTGTGTGTGTGTGTGTGTGTGTGTGTGTGTGTGTGTGTGTGAAGGAATATTGCAAGAATGGAGACACTGAAGAGAGAGAGAAGGAAGGAGGAAGTAAAATCAAGAAGAGATGGAAGAAAAGAGAGAGAGAGAGAGAGAGAGAGAGAGAGAGAGAGAGAGAGAGAGAGAGAGAGAGAGAGACCAAGAGTTAGATTTAAGATGACGGAAAGGAGGAGAGGTGGATGTTACAGACGAATGGAGAAGAGGAAAGGAATTGGTGGAGAAAGATAGAGTTGAGAGAACAGTGGCATCAGTGAGTTGGATAAAGCAGAGTTGGGAGGGGAGAAGTTTATACGGAGAGAGAGAGAGAGAGAGAGAGAGAGAGAGAGAGAGAGAGAGAGAGAGAGACGTTTTCTACATGACATACAATCTTCGACACGTTTTCTATGCACCAGTGGTCACCCCTTCCCATCCTTACTCTGAGACGACCCGTAGCACATATTGTCTTCACTCTCGTTCCTACACATTACCTGGTCCGGTACATGAAGATTCTACACGTAAAGTTCTGTCTGTCTCGATTAATGGTAAATGAATGTATCTAGTTTAAGTAGAGTCTCAGTATAATTTTGATACCATTTTGGGGATTATTTTTTGTTGGTGTTCTATAATTGAGAGAGTTAAGAGTTGGTGTCATGCTGGAGGTGTTGTTGTTGTTGTTGTGGAAGTTATGTTGTTAGTATGTTCTTTCATCTCCCAGTTACGTCGAATATTTACCTTACGAACCTTGAGACTCCACTTGAAGGAAAGGTATACTATTTATTAGTTAGAATTTACCGCTAGATGCATTATAATGTATTAACTTCTAGTAACTTGAGGGCCTGTTTGACGTAACTGCTCGTGGTCACATCTTTTGTTACCAGCGATATTCACTTCCAGGCTGGGTGTGTGTGAGACGGACACGTTATCCTCGTCAACAATGTTTGTATTTCCCTGGAAAATATGTCACCATTAACTTAGAGAAAAACAAGAGCGATCAAAGGCCACTTCCATCGTGAAATATTTTTCAATGACGGCAATTTTCATCTGTGAGGGTCGGGCAGAAGGCCGTGAGCGACTCTGGCCAGATCTGTCAGTGTTGTGGTCTTAGCTGTGGGATTTTCGACTTTGAAGCAGTGTCTCTCTATCACTGTCAATCCTCGACGTTCCTCCCAGCGCGACTCTTCTGCTGAGTGCCTTCCGGCCACAATTTTACGAGCAATTGCATATGAATGAGTAATGAAAGGCGTCGTGTCCGAGAGAGAGAGAGAGAGAGAGAGAGAGAGAGAGAGAGAGAGAGAGAGAGAGAGACGTGCTTTTGCATTTTTTTTCCAAGAGAATTTTTATCACCTGAAGTTTTGTATTAATTGAGGCACTGGACTGAAGATCATACCGAGAGCATTACCTCAAGCTGCATACTAATTACCTGTATGCTGGCCTAGATGTCAGGGTTCATGCTAACTACCTGATGCATTACGTTGGGTGATTCAGTTTCATGTCGTCATCCTTCATACTAGTTTAATAACATTACACTTCATACTAATTACGTGACATTATCTAACTGTCATTCAGAGGATGGTGTGAGTAGAGGTAGTTGTAAGGCCTTAATCACCCTCTACTGATGCGTTCATGAGGGGATGTGCGTGTGTGTGTGTGTGCAAGTCGTGACTGTTTGCTGGTAATGGTGCTGCAGTACTGTTTGTGCTACTGTGAGATACTTTTGCTACACTACTTGCGGATTCTGTTGCTTCTATTTCTTTAATACTTTACTCTAGCTACCCGTGTTACTGCTACTTTTTGCCGGGGCCGTTACTTGACTTTAGCTATTGCTACTGTTATTGTTATGACTGCAGGTATTATTGTTACCATCCCGACATATAGTTTTCCAGGTGTTATAATACCTGTGGATACAATACACACCTGTCACAGAGTACACACCTGTCACAGTACACACCTGTCACAGCGTACACACCTGTCACAGAGTGCACACCTGTCTCAGAGTACACACCTGTCACAGAGTACACACCTGTCTCAGAGTACACACCTGTCATAGAGTACACAACTGTCACAGTACACACCTGTCTCAGAGTACACACCTGTCACACACACCTGTCACAGTACACACCTATCACAGAGTACACACCTGTCACAGAGTACACACCTATCACAGAGTACACACCTGTCACAGAGTACACACCTATCCCAGAGTACACAACTGTCACAGTACACACCTGTCATGTCAGAGTACACACCTGTTACAGAGTACACACCTGTCTCAGAGTACACACCTGTCATAGTACACAGTACACACCTGTCACAGTACACACCTGTCTCAGAGTACACACCTGTCACAGAGTACACACCTGTCTCAGAGTACACACCTGTCATAGAGTACACACCTGTCATAGAGTACACACCTGTCACAGAGTACACACCTGTCATAGAGTACACAACTGTCTGGACTCGTGTTTGAGAAATAAAATTTTTTCATTAAAACCCAAATGGAAGATCATTAAGAAACCCTGAAAGCCAGACACCATTAAACCACTAAAAACAAGCCATTAATACGACTAAAACCAAGCCATTAAACCACTAAATCCAAGCCATTAAAACACTGAAACCCAAACCTATAAAAGACACCAGACACCATTAAACCACTAAATCCAAGCCATTAAACCACTAAAACCTAAACCTATAAAAGACACCAGACACCATTAAACCACTAAAACCAAGCCATTAATACCACTAAAACCTAAACCTATACAAGACACCAGACACCCATTAAACCATTAAAAGGAGAAGGTGTTATTGCGTGTACCTAGTGAGCAATTAAGAGGAGACCGAGAGAGAGATCTAATCCTTTGCCTTTAGTACCTGAACCTCAGAGAACCACATGGGAGGCCAGATACACCACCCACTACACCACGAACACTAACCACAGCTAATATTCCCGGTTATTATTTTGGTTAATGTTATTGTCTTGTTGCACAGTAGAGGCATTGACCATAAGTTATATATTTTTTTATCTGGGGGAGAGAATATGATCAATAATGGGATAGGGTTTATTTCTCTTGATTTTGGTAACACTGCGTCGTGGTAGGAAGTGGTTATAAGAGTGAAAGGAATAATTTGGTAGGTTAATGTGTGGTGGTGAGTAGTGGTGATAATGATGATGGGTAGTGGTGGTTTTTAGTGGTGATTAGTGGTTATGGTGGTGGTGGTGGTAAGTAGTGATGGTGGTTTATAGTGATGGTAGTAGTGGTGGTTGTGGTGGTGGTGGTGAGTAGTAGTGGTGGGTAGTGATGATAGATAGACATACTCGAGCCTTCATCACAAATATAACGCCACTATAAACTAGACATTACAAAAAAATAATAACAATATAACTTGACTCAGTTACCTCAATAATACCTGAATGACTTCCTGGTATGCCCCTCCTGAATGCTAATACTTGTTAAAATGAGATTATATATAGTTATCATTAAACAAGAAAGGTGAATAGGTCATGTATTAGGTGAAAATGTGGTCTATGGTTAATAAGATATTCATTACCATGATAAGTAGTGTGAAGTAAATTTTTTTCCTGATTAATGTGGAAATTATTCTTAAAACAGCAAAAAATGGTTGACAAGACTGTATTGGACATGTATGTGACCCATCTGGACATGTATGTGACCCATCTGGACATGTATGTGACCCATCTGGACATGTATGTGACCCACTGTCCTCAAGCTCTGGTCTGACGTAACATTGTAAATAATAAACCATTTTGTTGTTACCTGCAGGAAGGGAAAGACTCATTCACCAGATACTAACGAAAGACTGAGAAAAAAAATAACTTCTTAATCAGACCAACAGGTGGCACTAGTAAACCCTGCGGTAAACACTGACACCACCCTCTCACCCGCGTATCAAAGTATGTCATTAACGTTCCAATAATGATTAATTTGTTAATGAACGCCAACAAATCGCAGTATTTAATGAGGATCTATTATATCAGGTTGTCAAAAGTTGTAGTTTTAATTGGTGTTATTACTGTATATGTGATTAAAATTATTTGGGGATATAAACGTCACAATGGCCACGTCTGACGTATGAAATGAGTTCTTTGTAAATGATCAAATTACTGTACCTAATTTTTTGGGGGTGGCTGCGTGTGGCGGTGGGCTGTGTGGTGGTGGGTGGTGGTGGTGGTGGTGGTGGGTTGTGTGGTGGTGGGATGGAGTGGTGGGCTGTGTTGTGTTGGGTGGTGGTGTGCTGTGTGGTGGGTGGGTTATGGTTGGTGGGGATTGTGTGTGGTGGTGGGTTGTGTTGTGTTGTGTTGTGCTCGGGTATTCTAACTCAGTCAGTCTTACAGTTGGTTTATCTGTAATTGTTTCTCTTCTCTTCTCTCCTCTTCTCTTCTCTTCTCTTCTCTTCTCTTCTCTATCTGTCTGTTACTCTCACAGTAGATCAGCGAAGTGTCTAATTAATCTCAGGATCCAGTTAATCAGCGCTTAATGAAATACGAACTTTTCATCAACAAACGGAATAAATAATGACGGGAATAGATCACTTTGTCACGGCGTGTAATTATCACTGATACTGAGAGGAATAATCCGACACGGAGCAGCAAATTATTCGGGTCAGCACAAATGTATTCATGTAATTGACCAGCGCTGCGTCGGATATTAAAAATTGCAATTAGTAATGAATCTGCGGCGTTCAGTGCAACAAATAGTTAATTATCTCAAATGTTAAAAACTTGCCAATGTATGACTTAACTTGTTTAAATATTTATAAACTGTTTAAGAATGTTAATGGGTGTTATGTGAATACAGTAGTTGAAGTAAATTAACACAATCTGGAAATAATTAGTATAATGAGGTGATTGTTGTAGTTTATAACGTGGAAAACTTTGAGAGAATTACGAGTATTTCTCAGGCCTCAGTATTGCCTTGTTTAGTTGTCTCAGGGATAAGATATTGTAACTCTACGGTACATGATGTGAACTTCTTTTAACTTACTACATACTCTGAGAGAAGGAAGCTGTTGAATACCACGTTAGACAGTTGATGTGATCGTGAAATACCTTCTTGTTACATAACTTATAGTTTGTTATAAGAGAATGAACGTAATGTATCATGTCAGTTTAGGTTAGGTTAGGTTAGGGTAGGTTAGGTTAGGTTAGGTTAGGATAAAGATGAAAAGCATTGAACTATTCAACGCAGCCCCCCACCCACCTAATCTCTTCCCCCTTAAAAAAATATTCCAATTATATTTAGCAGGATCTATTACGTCACAGCACTTAGAATGAATGAGAGTGATTGATAAGAATGAGTGTCTGTATTTATGTTGATATTGACTACAGAATTAAACCTTATTTACTCTGGGTTATAATGCCATAGAGGGGAAGTTGGTGACCAGCCTTCATAAAACTTCTGTAGAGAGAGAGAGAGAGAGAGAGAGAGAGAGAGAGAGAGAGAGAGAGAGAGAGAGTATATTTTCCTTGTTAAAGTATAATTATTTATGATTGTATTTTAGAGAGAGAAAGTAATCGTGGGAGAGAGAGGAAAAAAATTGCGTGAAAAAGAAAAATGAGAAATCGCTTGGGAATAGAATGAGCGCTGCCAACCATTACAAATGAAGTATTTCGCGTGAACATTCTTTATATTCGCACAAAAGAGCTGTTATAAATTAGTGGGCTCTTACTTCACCAATCAAATATTATATGATAAATTAATAAATAAAAAAAAATCTACATTTTCTCGTAACTCATCAGCTACTCAATCAAGATGTCATCATTAGTTTTGAGGGTTGGCGACCACGGCCACTCTTTACTACATCAGTTTATAACACTGAGGTGGCAGAGCGGATACAGAGTTAGCGTCCTGTTTCAGGGTCACTGGTTCGATCCCTGGTAACTGCAACCTTCCCAGGTGTAAATGAGTTCCTCACTATAGAGTTGAGAAATGAGTGTGGTCATGTTGCTTCCTTGAGTACTGAAGACTTATTATAGATAGAGCAGCAGCCACGGTGTTCCTAACGGGCAGTCATGTCTATGGGACCAAACCTAACCTAACCTAACCTAACTTAACCTAACCTAACCTAACCTAACCTAACCTAACCTGTATCAGTATTTTCTCATAAATAATAAACTAATCTTAAAATTAGCGACACACTTTATCAACAGGTAACCAGCTCTCTGTGTGACTCATTACCTGTGTTAACGCGTGCAGGTAACCATCAACCTGGTGACTAGCCTTATTAGGCATCATCACCCAGGAACTAAGGTCTTCTATTATCTTAACGACGTGTTATTCCTGCTAGTGACCTCCTTTGACCTCAGTAATGTTGTGCATAAAGGAGTGAGGGGCCATCAGATAGTTTATTTGAGTAGCTGGTTAGGTTAAGTTAGGTTAGGCTAGTTTAGGTTAGGTAAGGTTATAATGGAAGTCTTGAATGCCTCCAATGTTTCCACAGGGTCGAATATTGAAGGAAATCTCTAACATATTTGAGACACTTGAGAAGAAACAAATAAATCAGATACATAACAAAAGTCGTATAGTTGAAAATATTAACTGAAACAGAATTCTTAAACTCTCCTGGAACGCTTCAAGATCTCCCCAAGCTTAAAATTTCCAGGAAAAATCCAGAAGAAACGTCTTAGAGATGGTGACGCAAAACACGCCCATGTTTACCTTCCTGCAGGAGTGATCCCGACGGAGTGGCGAGGGGGTGATCTCACTTACTTCCTCAGATTGGATGTGAGATTATGTCCATCGGATTTTAAAGTTATGTGGGTAAAAGTACAGCTTGGCGTGTCTCCTGAAGCAGTATGTGTTGTAGAATGTTCGCCAATAGGATTCTTAGTTTATATTTAACGAGATAATGATTGGTTGTTGGTGATTTTGGCATCGCTGAAGACAGATTTCAATCATGGGCCATCTGATGGAACGTCTCGTGTATATTGGGCCAGGGGAGGAGAGTGGGTGGGGAGGAAAGGGGTGGGGGAGAAGAGGGCAGGGGAGGGGAGAAGAGGAGGCACAGTGAAGAGTGTTTATCAGTTCGATTTGGTAGATGGAAGGAAGATTTGTTTCTCTCTTCTTTCATCACTGACTCATACCATCACAATGTACGTGTAGTGAATAGATAACAAGACCATTGTTATCTTTATATTTATTTAGTGTTATCCCATCACTCAAAGTTGTTATCAGGGTTGTAATTATAATGCTGCTTAACATAAAGTGATTAGAGTAAATTAGCTTTAAAACTTTAATCGTAAATAGACAATAATCGCGTACCTGTAATGTGTGGTTAGGTTAGGTTTGGTCTGGTTAGGTTTGGTCTGGTTAGGTTAAGTTAGGTTTGGTCTGGTTAGGTTAGGTTAGGTTTGGTTAGGTTAGGTTAGTTTAGATTTGGTTAGGTTAGGTCAGTTTAGGTTTGGTTTGGTTTGGCTAGGTTAGGTCAGTTTAGGTTTGGTTAGGTTAGGTTAGTTTAGGTTTGGTCAGGTTAGGTCAGGTTAGGTCAGTTTCGGTTTGGTTAGGCTAGGCTAGATTAGGTTAGTTTTATATTATATTATTAATGTTTTAGCCGGTCGGCAGTTTTACCCCTGGAGTGATTGGTAATGTTATTCATTACCGTCATATTACCTACAATTACATATTCTTGTTATTCATTCACCTAATTACAGGACCTTTGTAGGTGAATACATTTTATTCATGTTATTAAGCCTCCAATGACCTCATAACGGTATATATATATTTTAAATATCAAGAGAATTAGTTTACAGTGAACGAACAACAATATAATCTATCAAGGTATTAAGGTGAAGGTATTAATAACGTGAGTGTTTTAATCTGATGAAGTCTTTGTCTGTTGTGAATGTTTGCGCCGAGGACTGGTTGTAGCGCTACCAACTAGTGTGTATGTGTGTGTGTGTATGTGTACTATAACTCTACTGCTTACACACACACACACACACACACACACTCACAGGGCAGCCATTCTTGAAACTGCTATCCACTATTTCCAGTTTCAAGACGTTTGTTTTTATGTGGCGTATGTAGCTGGGCAGCCAAGGTGTACTGGTGCTGCTTTTTGTCGTGTTGCGTGACCTGCAGGCGAGAGAGAGAGAGAGAGAGAGAGAGAGAGAGAGAGAGAGAGAGACGAATATATATTTCATAGTTTAAGTAAATATCATTCCAGAGATAATTATTTATTTACAATTTTGACACACGTGACGTCATGAGCCGGTTAGAGTGTTTGGGTTTGAGCTGAGAGCAGCCAGCTAGACTCACCAGCTACACTCACCAGCTAGGCTCACCAGCCAGACTCACCAGCTAGACTCACCAGCTAGACTCACCAGCTAGACTCACCAGCCAGATTCACCAGCCAGACTCACCAGCTAGACTCACCAGCCAGACTCACCAGCCAGACTCACCAGCTAGACTCACCAGCCAGACTCACCAGCCAGACTCACCAGCTAGACTCACCAGCCAGACTCACCAGCCAGACTCACCAGCTAGACTCACCAGCTAGACTCACCAGCCAGACTCACCAGCCAGACTCACTATGACTCACAATATAGTTGTTTTATAAGTAATTGACTATAGTTATCATACAATTATATAGTGTTTCCCTGCCATAGTGTTTACATTATATAGAGGACACTGTTGTAAGGTTATCCTAGTATCGAATCTTTTCAACCCTGATCAGAAGTCGAAGTTGTCGAGATTTCATATCGTTTTATGGATTATTTGCTCCATCTTATTCCCATTTATATTAAAACTATCGTCTCATCACAAAATAGTATAGGAAGTTTAAAAATTGCTACGATGTATAAAAAAAAAATCCATGCAAAATACAGTAGAAAACTCGGCTTGTGTGACCCAACATTTGACCTTTGACACCGTGACTTAAAAACAAAAACAAAAAACATATCATTGATTAGTATTGACGATTCTGAAAAAAAATTATATAGACTTTTGCCGTAAATAGTGTAGCAGGTGTGTTAGCATATGTGTAGTGTAGCAGGTGTGTTAGTATATGTGTAGTGTAGCAGGTGTGGAGGTGGGACGGTAGAAGGGCGTATGATAAAAGCAGGTGTTTGTGGTGGCAGAAGCAGGTGTGTGTGTGTGTGTGTGTGTGTGTGTGTGTGTGTGTGTGTGTGTGTGTGTGTGTGTGTGTCAGGCCCAAAGTGGTGTAGGAGGACAGGGGCTGCGTGTTTTTCCCCAGCTTGTCCTGAAGTTAGAAGATTGACCTGACCGTAACTGGTGCACTCACCACGAGCCCTGAGGAGGAGGAGGAGGAGGAGGAGGAAGAGGGGGGGTAGTAGTAGGAGGAGGAAGAGGAAGAGGAAAGAGGTAATAGGAGGAGAAGGAGGGGTAGTAGTAGGAGGAAAGAGGAGAGGGGAGGAGGGAGGTAGTAGGAGGAGAGAGGGGTAGGAGGAAGAGGAGGGGGTAGTAGTAGGAGGAGGAGGAGGAGGAGGGGGTAGAAGGAGGAGGAAGGAGGATCTTGCCTTTCCTCCTTTCTTTCCCTCTCCCTCTTCCTCGTTCTCATCTCGTGTACCACAACGAGCCACGAAGCTGTATTAAAATTATGTGCGTGGGTCGTTAACTTTGGATGCTGATTAATAAAACTGTTAATATTTCGCTCCTCCTCTTGATCTCTCCTCCTCCTCCTCCTCCTCTCCTCCTCCTCCTCCTCCTCCTTCCTCCTCCTGGCTGAGGAAAATGGATGATAATGTCTCAGGTGATCGTGTTTCTCGTTCGTCCTGTCGTCCATTAGCGGGGTATTTTGACGCCTCTTTTTTCTCGCGCGCTTGTTGCCTGGTGTGTGTGTGTGTGTGTGTGTGTGTGTGTGTGTGTGTGTGTGTGTGTGTGTGTGTGTGTGTGTGTGTGTGTGTGTGTGTGTGTGTGTGTGTGTTGAGCAGGTGAGAGGTGACAGCCAATTAGGAGTAACTAGCCAGTCTCTTTCTCTTTCTCTGTCAAAAATAACAAGTATAAATGACGTGAAGCTCCTCGGAAAAAAACATGATATCATTTTTCCCTCGAGTCAAATAGACCTTTTTGGTCATAACTGTTTTCTAGAAGGCGAAAAAAATATACTACCCGAAATTAGACATTTAATCCAGTCGCATTTTTACACCAAGAAAACTCCCTCACGAGATAAAACATTCAGTAGTCAGATCAGGTTAAAGGTGAGGTTTGGACTGATCGAAATACTGTACTCAGAATTTAGGGTAAAAATTGCTTGAGTCAACAGTGAATTGATTACGAGGAATATTGAATCGTATATTGCGCACACTGCTATGTATTTCAGACTTTACGTACATACACACAGGTACACATACACCTCTACGTACATACATACATCCTTACGTACACACATATATACACTTTCACCTTACACACACACACACACCCTCAGAGATATATGTGATCAACCTTCACTTATAAAAATACACTTATGCGTTCACTTAAATTTGCAAAGATACTTACATATACGGTGATACATAGAATACAACATACTTGATACATATACAGTATACTGATACATATTAAACCTTAAAGGAGAGTTTACACACACACACACACAGAGAGAGAGAGAGAGGGAGAGAGAGAGAGAGAGAGAGAGAGACTTATATACCCAGCAAGATAAGAGTAAAAGGGGAAGGAGGAAGAGAAGGAGAAGGGGAGGGGCAGAGGAAGCAGGTTAGGAAGGAATGTGTGTGTGTGTGTGTGTGTGTGTGTGTGTGTGTGTGTGTGTGTGTGTGTCATTACCCAGCCAGCTCCTACCAGCACGAAGAATTGTCGGACATTATGCAGTGTTGCCGTGTCATTAACTTTATGGCGAGTGTGAGGGGTCGTGATGTGGCAGCGTTGTGGCAGGGAGAGGTGTAAGAGGCGTTTCTTATACAAATGTGGTCATATACTTGTTATTGTGAGCCGGTAATTACTTGAAGCACAGAGCAAAAAAACAAAAAAGATCTTGTAAATGTTTCTTGGATATTGTAGACCTTTGAGGCGTCTTATATTGGTGGGTTATGTAGCGGAATTAAAGCCTGAAGTCGCTGTAGTTGCCATGAGAGTTGAACTACATTTGAACTACATAAGACGATAGTAATAAACGACGGTAGTATGAACATAAGTATTAAGTATGAACAGTATGTATAAAATAACCATAATAATAACAGTGGTAACAGTTAAGAGTGGTAGTAACATTAAGTATGAACAACAGAAGTAAGAAGTATGAACAACAGAAACAGGAAGTATGAACAACAGAAACAGGAAATATGAATAACAATAAGAACAAGAATGAACAACTGCAGTAACAACAACAACAGAAGGTTATCAACAGTAGCATCAACAATGAACAACAACAGGAAGAACGAACAACAACAGTAACGGGAAGAATGGACAATAATGAACAACGATGAACAACAATGAACAACAACAACAACAACAGTAAGGATGCATAACAAGAGCAACAAAACAACAATAACAAGCAGAATGAAATAACAATGAACAAAAAACAACAGAGGCAACAACAAAACAAACAAGTACTCAACACATAAACACCAGAGGGACCTGTCATATAGACCACTGACGACCCGACGTTACACACAGAATCCTGTAACTCAGAGTGAGGAAAGGTAAATAAAGGGCCTGGGTGTGAGGGGGAGGTGAGGGGGAGGTGAGGGGAAGGTGAGGGGATAGTCCGCCCCCTGATTGACCTCTGACAGTAAGTGACCATTGAGAGGTTTAAGGGAGACTGTGTTTAGGGATAGCTAATAATCCCCGTCAGATTATTGCAGTAGGGAGGTGTAGCAGCGCCCTGTGTTGACTGTAAGTACCTTGGTGAAGGGGGATTGGTCGTTCAGGTAGTGACTTGGTACCTGTTAAAAGGGACTGTGTATTGATAGTGAAGATCTAGGGTGTGGGGTTGGTATTATTATTGTTGTTGTTGTTGTTATTATTTTTGTCTTTTTTTTGTTGTTGGACGAACTTTCAGTAATTCTATTCAACGATTTCTCTAAATGACTGTTTTGTTGGTGACGGCTTTGTGTGCTCTCTCTCTCTCTCTCTCTCTCTCTCTCTCTCTCTCTCTCTCTCTCTCTCTCTCTCTCTCTCTCTCTCTCTCTCTCTCTCTCTCTCTCTCAGACATACAGTTTAATTCTCACGTAAATGTTCTCAAATATCTCTTGTTCTACATCTTCAGTTATTTCTTCTTATCATTCACGGCCTTCGGTTTAAATTATCGTCTACTGCTCTATCAAAATTTGTTTTGTTTTTCACAGTAAATGCATTTAAATATTCTAGTGCCATACATAACGACCGTGAGATTATAATGAATTCTCTAATACTTCAAGTAAAAGAGACGCTTCCATTAACCCAATTTGTCCGTGGAAGCTGCCCGGGGGACCCTCTTAAGTGAGACAGATGGAGTCAGAGAAATAGTGAAATGATTTTGTTTTGCAACCCTGCGACATGACATGATAAATTTGGACCAGTGTGTGTGTGAGAGACGCGTTATACATCTTAGGATCATTTGGGCAGGTGCAGTAGGTGTGTGTCGCTCATGTTAACACGACTCTCACGACGAGGACTTGGCCAGACCAGATCCATTTATCTCACAACATTGACCCCCGCTGCACCGTTATGAATCACATGATATATGTATACTGTAATGTATTCTGTACCTACGTGTTTCCGCCGTGTACTGTCTCTCTGTTATCTTCTAAGGCAATTGGGATGGATGTAGGGTGTAGAGAAATTTGAATGGATGAGAGGGAGGAGGAGAGGGATGATGAGAGGGAGGAGGAGAGGGATGATGAGAGGAAGGAGGAGAGGGATGATGAGAGGGAGGAAGAGAGGGATGATGAGAGGGAGGAGAGGGATGATGAGAGGGATGATGAGAGGAAGGAGGAGAGGGATGATGAGAGGGATGATGAGAGGGAGGAGGAGAGGGATGATGAGAGGGAGAGTAGCGTAAGAGAAGTGAGGGCCACTCTTTATTTATGTCTGTACCTTGGCGGGTCGGTGCTGTGTCGTCCTAAGTCGGGATTAATAATAATAATAATAATAATAATAATAATAATAATAATAATAATAATAATAATAATACCTATGACGTGTTGTTTATTTTGGTGTAAACTTATATTAATGAGCTTATCGGATTAAATTAGAATCTGGTATAGTAATTTTGATATCCTGGGCGTTATTTTTTATGTTAATGGTCTAAACTGTTGTGTTAATAGCCCCTAGTCATACATCGTCATATACGAATTAAACTGGGTTAGTTTTCCTTACCCTACCTTACTCAGTCTCTTCTAGATTAATCGATTTCAATTTCAGGAACATCTAGTTAAAGGTGCATTACAACAACCCTTCTTACACACACACACACACACACACACACGGTCATTTTTCATCATCAGTCCCTTGCACATCAAAGCCTTCCGGTAAATTCACTACTTTCATAATTCTCTCAGTAATGTCATTTGCTCGGTAGTTAAGATTTTAAGCTCTCTCAATCTCCCACCAATTGACGCCTATTACACAAATGGAGTTCCCTCGCTCTAACCTGCCTCGCGTCCCGCCTCTCCCTAACACACCACCCTTAGCTTCTTCCCAGTGCTGTTACCTCCCCTATCTGTACTCTTACATGGACGAGTCATGCATAATAATGACACTTAAAGGAATGTATCTTTCTTCTTCTTCTTCTTCAAATATTATCATCTTTCCGTATCTCTCTCTAACGTTTTTTAAGGTCATTCTTCTGTTCAATAAAGACACCATGTTACGTCTTATAAAGTCCGTTCAATTTAGCACACTGTTGTGATTGTCTCAACCTACCATGTTTTTCCGGACGGTTTCAGGCGCCTTCTGACCTCCGTACCTATAATTCACTTCAACATCGTCTTCAAGTCTTTTCTCTACGTCTCTCAGTATCCATCTTTACGACAGTACTACCGAGTTATATTAAAACTTATTTCTTATTTATCACGAGTTTATTTCACGTATTTCTCATTCATTTAGTGATTTATAACTATTTCTTTCTCCAAGTTTTATCAGGTACAACACCAGGTGCTTCAGAGGGTCATTCTTATCTACCTACACACTCTACACTATTTCGGGATTTAGGCACAATGACTGATAGAACTGATATTGATTTGCGCGTATGGAGATTTTTTTTTTTACTCAAATACGGTTTAATGAACCATTGACCACACTTAAATTAAAAAATCCCTCCATGTAAAAAAATCGTTTCGGTTAAGTCAGGGAAGGCGAGCATCAAGGTGACTAAACACAAGCAAAAAGCAGAAGCGTGAAAGGATTTTTAGAACATTTTCATTGCGAATTGAATCGAGGAATTTGCTTGAACAACCCCGCGGCGGTGCTGGAGTCAAAACAAATAAAGTAGATCGGTAGTTAATGAAGTTGAAAAAGTTTTAATTAAACTGAATAGAGTTGAGAATTCTCAAATGTAGATGACTCGGGTGTATGAACGTTAATAGTGGATGTGCGAGGGAAATGTCATTATGTGTGCCCAGGGACCAAGGCACTAAGGCTTAAAGCTTCCTCCGGTTCATTCTTCCTCTAACTTAACTTACGAGAAACAATAAGCTGGATCATACAAACAGCTGCTCAGATCGGTCCCTCAAAATATCTTCGTGATTAAAATAAGATTAAATTATCCAGGCACGTTTATTTATCATCAGTTAAGAGAGAAAAATTAACATAGGAATCTTTAAAAATATGAGAAAAAAATTGACGTACGAATCTTTGGAATTTGAGACCCGGATCTAAATAACCTCAGAGGATCGTAAGTTATTTCATCCTTACTATGTTACCCAGTGATTGAAAGACCTTTATATAAGTATCTTAGACTGACATATTAAGACATTTTGAATTATGACGAGTGGGTGTTTGTCGTATATCTTGTAAATTAATAAACTGTCTGGGTGTTTGTTGTCCCAGTGTTATGAGTGTTTGTCTGAGTGTTTGTCTGAGTGTTTGTCTGAGTGTTTGAGTATGAGAGTTAATTCATGTCCCGTCTGCTAATGTCTCTTGCTGCTTTACAGTTACGTCACCAAGACAAATATTTACATCACCACCAACAGCCAGAAATTATACAGCAGGTTATAGGGACAAGTTACTTTGTTAGGCGGAATTATCAGTGGCCAGGGCTTGAGAACGTAATAGTTTATAGTACGTTAGAGAACTGATCCCCGTCTTCTACCTTGTATTGTGACTTTGAAATGTACCAAAGTTGAGGAGAAACAGACTGGTAAATAATCCATCCAGAAGGAGGGTGTAGTGTAGGTAGTGGTAGAGGTGTTCTGTCAGGGAAAATATTTGGGTGAGGAAAGGTGTAGAATCAGTGTATATTTGGGTGAGGAAAGGTGTAGAATCAGTGTATATTTGGGTGAGGAAAGGTGTAGAATCAGTGTATATTTGGGTGAGGAAAGGTGTAGAATCAGTGTATATTTGGGTGAGGAAAGGTGTAGAATCAGTGTATATTTGGGTGAGGAAGGTGTAGAATCAGTGTATATTTGGGTGAGAAAGGTGTAGAATCAGTGTATATTTGGGTGAGGAAGGTGTAGAATCAGTGTATATTTGGGTGAGGAAAGGTGTAGAATCAGTGTATATTTGGGTGAGGAAAGGTGTAGAATCAGTGTATATTTGGGTGAGGAAAGGTGTAGAATCAGTGTATATTTGGGTGAGGAAAGGTGTAGAATCAGTGTATATTTGGGTGAGGAAAGGTGTAGAATCAGTGTATATTTGGGTGAGGAAAGGTGTAGAATCAGTGTATATTTGGGTGAGGAAAGGTGTAGAATCAGTGTATATTTGGGTGAGGAAAGGTGTAGAATCAGTGTATATTTGGGTGAGGAAAGGTGTAGAATCAGTGTATATTTGGGTGAGGAAAGGTGTAGAATCAGTGTATATTTGGGTGAGGAAAGGTGTAGAATCAGTGTATATTTGGGTGAGGAAACTTCTTCTTTGACGCGATAAAAACAATATTTTCCGTCGTCCGGGATAATACTACAGGTGATGTCAATAAACCGCTCAGGAGTAATAGTCTTTCGGTTCTCTTCCTCACAATTGCTATACAGTAGATCAGTTTATATCTGTGTGTAAAACCAATACTTGTATAGAGTGAATGATTATATAGATGTTGAACTGTGAGACGAGTTGATGCTGGTGAGTCATTAGTATTACAGTGTGTAGTTAGATGTCCGGGAATATCTGAGTCCAATAAACACTGTGAATCTTCTTTTTTAAGTAATTTTTGATGGATCTGGGAAAGAAGTTTATCTGTAAAATTCGATTGGGTTTCCATATGAGTGGCTATTGACCTTATATGACCTCCTTAGAGTGACTGGCTAGTAGAAAATGTCAGCCACGATGATACAGAATTATACACTTAGTACTTGTAGATTTACTATCATAAACTCTTACGATTTTTTGTTTAAGATGCGAAGCTGATCCGAGATACTCCTAGTGAAGCAGCGTCGTATACGTGTGAGCTGAGTCAATCGTACCACTGGTTCAATTATTGTCCTGGGGATTATAAAAACAAACACAGAGATTTGTTCTTGTTTGGTGAGAGCACACGTTGTGTTTTATGGTTTTAAAGTGGACAATTATCCCATTGACGTATAGAGATAAGGACAAGAGGTAAAGGTTCCTTAGGTCAGGAGTCTTATCTTTGTCGCACTCCCGCCCCCCCCCTCCCTCCACCCCCCAAGCTCTCTCTCTCTCTCTCTCTCTCTCTCTCTCTCTCTCTCTCTCTCTCTCTCTCTCTCTCTCTCTCTCTCTCTCTCTCTCTCTCTCTCTCTCTCTCTCTCTCTCTCTCTCTCTCTCTCTCTCTCTCTCGTCTGGGTGTGTTGACAGAGGTTAGTTTCTCTCACAAACTTCCCTCACAAGTTTTGCTGTTGTTTCTTCAGTCTTCCAAGAATTTCCAAGTGTCATAAAACTATCTAGGAATCTTGGATATTTTTGTGGCGCAGACCAATAAATTTGTCTTAGTTCCGGAGAGACTGTGGGTAAGTCATCGTGGTATTGATCGTATCTTCAAGGAATTCAACTCTTCTGAGACTCATTACGCTTCGTTGATATAAGATAATACTGTAATCCAAACAATTATCTTAACTTATATCATTTCAACAATTATATGAGACTCAACCAAGCCACATGATGTCATTTATTAACTCAGATCTGAATATAAAGGAACAATTCGTAATCATTATCGTTAAATTGGTTATGAGCGAACGTACTGTATTTACCTTCTGAAGTGTATCGCTGTAATCTTGATGTAATTTCGGGAGTTATTTTTGTATAATTTACCTGAACTCAACCACTTGGCTCCATTGTTCCATTTCCTTACATAAGAATCGTTAAGAATACGAGACTATCTACTTGTAATTACAGTCTCAGTGTAATTTGGGGTGTAATTTTCCTACGCTGTTTTTAGTCTTCACCTAAAGAGTTCAGGTCGGTGCTTTTTATATTTTAATTTACGAGGGAAATTTAACATGGAAACTTCTGAGAATCTTATCACAGGTGCAGGATTTGGACTATCTAATTACCTCGCCACAATTTGTTAAAGGTAATTGTTTCTTTCATCCAGGTGTGCAATGATTGTTGATGTTAGTCTATGAGGTCTAGTCCAAAGTCGGTATCTGGTCTTACTTGGGTAGTTTAAATCCCCAGATGTTTACCTTCTTAGTGGTACAGTAATGCGTCTGTCACTCCTCTACCATCGCTGCTCCTTCGGTCACTGTGTTTCATAACTATAATCCTGACCATCACAACCTTTACAACACGTTTCCTCTCAACTGTTATTATGTCCATCACAACCAACCTTGACAGCCACACAGAGCACTCAGCAGACTTCCTCAGTTCAACAGCAGAGTGTGTAGATATGCTTGGGTGTGTGAAATACGATAATGAAAGTTTTCTAACGCACTTTTTTTTTTACCTTTTTCATTTTCCATAACTCTCAGATTCAATTCACACACACACACACACACACACACACACACACACACACACACACACACACACACACACACACACACACACACATCATCATCAACGCCCCCAACGCCGCCTCAAAATGCTCTTCACGTCTCGGGTGCAGAGTCGTTGAAAAGAGAACTGATTGGGAATTTTGGACGAAGAAGCCAAAGAACATGTGAGTCTAGTTCCCCCTCCCGCCTCTGGTTTATGTTCAGCTTCACATAAAAGTCGGAAAATAGCAAACACGTCGTCGCCAAACACGTCGCCGCCAAACACGTCGCCGCCAAACACGTCGCCGCCAAACAATTTCGAAAACTAAAATCATAAAAATGGAGCATTACATCAGGTTTTAGTGGTAATGGTGTCGGCGGTGGCGTGAAGTTAGAGGAGTAGAAGTGATGTTTGTGGTGCTGGTGAGGGTTAGTTTTATTATGGTAGTGGGGATGATTGTAATTTGCTACTACTACTACTTCTGCTACTACTACTACTACTACTTTTTTTAATAGCCTCCAGCCTCCCCCAATAGCCATACCTTCGCCACCATTTTATTATCTTAATATTAAATATCCTAATACATAAGTAGCTATCCTAGCTGTGTTGAGTTAGTTGAGCTGCAGATCTATGCGGCATTCAGTGACTGTAGCCTCATAGTCAAAATCTGCAACTGTTGTCGGCTTTGGGGCCGATGCTCTCGTTCCTCTGAGGCAGAGCAAAGCCAACCGAAGGAGAGAGAAGGACAGTCGACATCTCATCCAGGCTGTAACATAGCTTCTGGGCTGCTGCTTCTGTTCGGATAGCACCTCCGCGAGTCTGGCGTAGAAGCATCTTGCACTTGGTCCCATCCCACCAGAGGCTGTGAACACTAGAGTGAAGCTGCCTTGATCAACGTTCTGAATTCTCTCCCCATATGCCCTTATCTTGTCGTTCTCGTTCCTCCTGTGTGCAGCATCGAGAGCTAAGTTACGGTGACAAGTCTATTGTAGTCTACAGGTATAATAACTCAGATGTCTATATTAGTAGAGTCACCTGATTCAACCCTAGACGTATTCAGTTCAGTGTTATGTTATATACTGTTGGTTACTGAGTCAGTAGTGACTGACCGTATTCCGAATCAGGGGTGACTGA
Organism: Homarus americanus; assembly: GCF_018991925.1. Taxonomy (NCBI): domain Eukaryota; kingdom Metazoa; phylum Arthropoda; class Malacostraca; order Decapoda; family Nephropidae; genus Homarus; species Homarus americanus. The sequence goes on from NW_024723430.1 coordinate 659,172, forward strand.
CCATATACTGAATCAAGCTAGATCTGGCTACATAATAATAGTGAGTACTGTCGTCTGATTCAATAGAATACCAGGACATAGTGAATTAGTCTTTCAATTGTGGACAGATGACCACGCCTTTAAGACACACACACACACACACACACACACACACACACACACACACACACACACACACACACACACACACACATACACACACACTTCAAAATCAGTATCGTGCCAGCTTTGAACTCTCCGGACGTGACCTCTTAAAGCTGTCGTTACACTGTAGTAGTCAGCTTTAGGGAAAGAATTGCCAAGTTACAGTACAAGACAACACTTGTATACTGATAAGTGTACTACAGGTGTTGGCTCTCAGGTGTTACATTGTGTCCTGCTGAGTGAGGTATACAGATGATGATGAATAACTTGGAGGTTAATAACTGAGTAACTTATTCATTGATTAGTGAGTAACTGTTTCTGATGAATAACTGTATCTCATAAAGTAGGGATAAATTCTTCTTCGTTTTATTGTATTTTATCTTTTCCTCTTCTTTTTATTCCACTTTTCCTCTTTCCTTCATTTTTTATATCTTTTCCTCTTTGACTTTTGTTTCCTCTATTTTTCTTTTGTCTGTTCTATTTCCCTTTCTTATTTTTCCTCTTCCCAGTTTTTCGTCTGTAGTTTGTGTTTCTCTCTTCACATTTTCTTATATTTCTCTGGTTATCGTTTACCTCTGCCGTACGTAATGTTAAACAGTGATTAGAAAAACGTCAAAAGGTCTATCTCACACCCTGCGTTTAGTGACCGCTGGTTGAACAGTATTGAACACCATTATAACCCAGTGTAAGCAAGTGTAAACAAATGGCCTTACAGTTCAGGGATTCTCAAAGTTGCTTACGTTTAGTTTTCCTCGTAACTGGTGACGTAACAACACCTCTAACTTAAGCAGAAGGTCAAAAATAGCAACTCATAGTATCTGAATTTCTCTAAAAGTCTTGTTTAAAAAGATGCATTGACTTGATACCATTTAGGGGTAAATATAAGAAGCTCGGTTGGTAAAGTTCTGTGATTATGTTCTGCTTATGGTTCGTTGTTGCCTTTTATCAACCTTCATATACAGTATAGTATCCTTGTACAACAACAACAACAACAACAACAACAACACAAAAGGCACATTGGTACCGGAGTGGGTCAGCCTTCCGACCATGATGATGGGGTCAGGTTATTCCACCATCTGCCTACGATGCCTTAGGTGACTGACGCTTAAAACATTGTTATAACACACACACGCACACACACACACACACACACACACACACACACACACACGCACGCACACACACACACACACACACACACACACACACACACACACCTCCAAGTCCTCGTTGTACACTCGTCTCGGTAAGGTTGTCAAATTTTTTCGTCGGTTTTGTCATATTGTCTCACATAAACTCGTATAGATATTATTTTTTTTTTTTGGGGGGGAGGAGAACGAATGAATACATGACAGATACGTGACAGTGTGACCTATATTCCAGCTAGGTCAGCCACGTGAGTCTGACCTGTCATGTCAACACAGATACGTGACAGTGTGACCTATATTCCAGCTAGGTCAGCCACGTGAGTCTGATCTGTCATGTCAACACACAGATTAGAGATAGTATAGATAATTCCCCCCCTCCTATGGTGTGGATATTTGTGACCCAGTTGGCTGCTATTGACGACAAGCGGATGTGGGTTAAAACAACTACCAGTGTTGCGTTTCCTCAAAGGACGATTCCAACCCAGGACTATATGACTACCGACCCAGTACGATAACTATTCTCTGACTGGAACACTATAGAAACATCATGATTACGGTATTTTGTATAGAAAGATAGTTTTTCTTAATTACTGCACTGTGTTTGGCAGAAATTATTACGAACTATACATAATATATAGGTCTATTGTTTGTTATTTATTTTATTTTTTGTTTTTGTAGATATAGAATGCAACTTAAGGAGATATAAGTGAGTATAAATGGTTTACGGCAAGTGTGAGGTAAACTAGGGAATAAATGCGTTGATTTTTTAGTTCTATAAACATACTGTACACTTGACTGAGATAATTTGTGAATGTATGTCTTTTGTCGTGTACCTCCTCTGATCCCATGAATTTAACCAAGTGCAGAAAATAACAGAACGATATTAAGAGAGGAAATAATAACCCTACCTCTTTGTGTACAGTTTGTGGACATGTAAAACTGAAAATGTAATCGGGTGAGGAAATATAATTCGCCGTAAGAGCCAGAGGAGGTGACGCTTATATCTTAGACACCAGAGGGAGGTCAAACAATTCCTAGGCGTCAGAGGGATGTAAAAAAAAATCCTAGGCGTCAGAAGGAAGTGAAGCAATCCTAAGGCGTCAGAGGGATGTCAAGTAATTCCTAGGCGTCAGAAGGATGTTAAACAATTCCTAGGAGACAACGGTAGGCCCAGAAATTTCAGGGGGTTCAGTAAGAGGCAAATAGTCCCCCAAAAATTTAACGAGAGACTTAGAGAAGGTCACCATCAGGGAAAATTTGGTGACGGCGACAATATGACCAGAAAAAAATGCGTCTTGTTGGGTGCAGGGACGCGGGGCTCCTGGTCCCCGTAACAGGATAGCACAGGCGTCAGAAACACCCACCAGGGAAATTACTCGGGATTATGCAGGAATATTCGGTCATATGATGATAAGTAAAGTGTGGGAGCAGAGCCAGGTGGGTGGTGGTGGTGGTGATGGTGGTCTTCACGTCTTGGTTACCCCTCTCTCTCTCTCTCTCTCTCTCTCTCTCTCTCTCTCTCTCTCTCTCTCTCTCTCTCTCTCTCTCTCTCTCTCTCTCTCTCTCTCTCTCTCTCTCTCTCTCTCTCTCTCTCTCTCTCTCTCTCTCTTACACACGGCTGAGATGTGTTAACAATACCGGGGTTGTGGTGTACCGGTAACAGGAAATAACTATATCGTGTTAATAATAGTGATTGTCTACAGCTGCCTTGATAACAATGACTCACAGTAAATCCTTTTAATATTTCCAGGCTTGTGAGTAGTGAATCGACCTGTGCCAGTTTGTGATGAAAGCAACTGAAAGCACTGGGAATCATGTTACTTATGAGCAGGTACTGGATGTTGTGAGTGTGTGTTATCAATTGGTGGACCATGGATGTGGGGGTGCGGTGCGGTGAGTTTTCCAGGGCCCCGAGATCACGAAGCGTGGGCCCCGGAAATAGGGTTCGGGACCTTTAGAGGCTTCAGCGAACGACCCATCAGAATTGTTCAACTTGAGGGTGGTGTGTGTGTGTGTGTGTGTGTGTGTGTGTGTGTGTGTGTGTGTGTAGGTGTGTGTGTGTGTGTGTGTGTGGGTGTGAGTGTGGGTGGGTGTATGTGTGTGTGTGTTTGTTTGTTTGTTTGTTTAGTGGAGGCAGTCAAGTGATTGCGACTGATCTGGTTTATACTACAGGCGGTGCTAGACAGGCTGGGGCTGAAATAAAACGCATACATATACACAGGCAGTGGCAGGCAGTATACACACGTGGACAAATGTACGCACGGACAGGGGCAGACATACACAGGCAATATACCCATACGCAAATATGTAAATACAATTGTAAATATACACACACACGTATGAACAAGCGCCCCCCCCTCCCCACACACACACACATACACACGCCTACCTTACCATCAGTCAGGTGAACCAGGAACCGAATTCTCAAAGGTTCTCACTCAAAGTTTTCCTCCCTACCTGTAAGAAAGGGAGAATATTTCTGTCAGGTAGAGACCCAGAACACCATTTTGGTCGACAAGTTCGGACCTTTTGGGGAAAAGTTAACTTACGACTTTTTTGAGATTTGGGAATCAGTCCTCGTGTTCTTGAAGATTCCTACGAGTATATACGTTGCTTGTCTATATTGGTAATAGTATAGGTCTGTTTATATGGTCTGAAGCTGTATTATTATAACCAGAATATCAGTCATAAGGCTTCATGTGGCTTGGCACTATATTACCCAAGTGTATTTACTACTATAGGAAAGTAAATACATTGTTAAGCTTACGAACCGTTGTACTTAGAAGAGAAATTCATCCTTCTGACCTTACGTGGCTTAGCACTGTACTGAACGAATGAAATTACAACCATATAAAGATTATGTTCATGTAAGGCCTCATAAATCTATATATTTACACTGGAATGTCATCCTTATGATCTCACGTGTCTTAACACCTTATTACTCAAATGTCTTTACCACCATTTAGAATTAAGATCACTATACGACTCACACAGTTTAATACTTACAACCACAGCGTCGACCTTATAGACGTTGTTGGCATGGCATTGTATCGCACAAAATCGTTTCAATTCCGGCCACATATCCGGTGAATTTCCAGCGGCTTAAAACGCCCTTCTTTGCATTCCGTCAGTGGGCCATAAGACGGAGTGCCCAGAGTAGGTTTTGAGGTATGTAAAATATGACAATTTCTGGGATTACCTCGTCTGCATAACACTCCTGAGGGATATGAATTACCTTTCTGTAATACCCTGATCAACACCTCGTATCATAAATTACCTTGAGGGATCCTGTTTAAGACTCGTTGTAATCTTGATTTAGTGTTGTATTGGTAACGGGTGAGGTATACGTTATCTTCACTGTGTTACGTGTTAATAGTTATCATATGGTTGTTGTTTGGGTGTTATGGATTCCTTGACATAGTGTTAAGTGTGAGAAAGAGAGAGAATAATACGAAGAAAGTGAGCGAGAGAGAGAGAGGGGGGGAGAAAGAAAGAGTGAGAGGAAAAGAAAGAAAGATTGAGAGCAAAAGAAAGTAAAAGAGAGAGAGAGAGAGAGATAGAGAGAGAGAGAGAGAGTAATTAAACCATATCTTAGGTCAGTAATCAAACATCTCTTCACAAAACACCATCAACATCATCAACAATAGAGACATAAAAGGAAAACATTCAGTAACATCAACTTACATCAATACTGTTCCCGGCCCCTAGTTTATCACTTCACCAGTAACGATATATTCTTGCACTGTTTGCAATTGCCTGAGAGAGTGAGGTGTCCCCAGAGTGAAATATGTATTAAGTAGGTGGTGGGTGTGGTAAGAATGACTGCAGCGTTTCTCAACTTCTGGTGGTGAAATGTTTGAGTCTCTCTCTCTCTCTCTCTCTCTCTCTCTCTCTCTCTCTCTCTCTCTCTCTCTCTCTCTCTCTCTCTCTCTCTCTCTCTCTCTCTCTCTCTCTCTTCTTTCTTTCTTTCTTTTTTCTTTCTTTTCTTTCATTCTATGTGCGCGCGCGCGTGTGTGTGTGTGTGTGTGTGTCTGTGCATCACCATCTTGGCTCTGACAGTAACGTAACATCACCGTCTTGGCTCTGACAGTAACGTAACATCACCGTCTTGGCTCTGACAGTAATGTAACATCACCGTCTTGGCTCTGACAGTAACGTAACATCACCGTCTTGGCTCTGACAGTAACGTAACATCACCGTCTTGGCTCTGACAGTAACGTAACATCACCGTCTTGGCCCTGACAGTAACGTAACATCACAACGTATTTGGCCTGACAGTAACGTAACATTCTTGTCTTGGCCCTGAAAGTAACGTAACATTCTTGTCTTAGCCCTGTCAGAACGTAACATCACCGTCTTGGCCTGACGGTAACATGTAACATCACCGTCTTGGCTCTACGGTAACGTAACATCACTGCACTCTGGCTGAGCGTAACGTAACATCACTGTCGCAGCTGTGCTGTCTTGGTAATGTAACATCACCGTCTTGGCCTGACAGTAACGACATCACCGTCTTGGCCCTGTCAGTAACGTAACATCACCGTCTTGGCCCTGTCAGTAACGTAACATCACCGTCTTGGCCCTGTCAGTAACGTAACATCACCGTCTTGGCTCTGACAGTAACGTAACATCACCGTCTTGGCCCTGACAGTAACGTAACATCACTGTCTTGGCTCTGACAGTAACGTAACATCACTGTCTTGGCTCTGACAGTAACGTACCATCACCGTCTTGGCCCTGACAGTAACGGAACATCACCGTCTTGGCTCTGACAGTAACGTAACATCACCGTCTTGGCTCTGACAGTAACGTAACATCACCGTCTTGGCTCTGACAGTAACGTAACATCACCGTCTTGGCTCTGACAGTAACGCAGTAAAATTTATGCTATGTATTTATGCGCCTCCCTGCGGGTCTCGTAAACGCCTCCACCCCACCCTCCGCCCTCACTGCCTCTGAGGGTTGCTCTCGGCTAAAAATTTACTATGTTGACTTTTAAAAGCTTAACTTTCTTTCTCTCCTGTTCAGTGATACTTCAGGCCTTTCCTCTGCTCTCTAAAGCACGTCTAATGAGCTTTTATCCTCAAAGAAATTCAGCTTCTTTCTCTCACGCCTTACTTAAAATATATTCTTCAGGTTTTCTATCTCTTGGCATGGCTCCTGTTCTATAATCTCTGCCTACACTGTGTTGACATCTTTAACACCCCCATCCTGCCTCTTGGTCTGTCTTCAATTATTATCCATATTGTCATATTTTATCTTTCATCCATAACCTGTTTTTATATCTTATTTTCTTATCGTTTATCTCTGTTTTATGGTTCGGTACATTTTTAGGGTTATTATTAGTATTTATAACGAGAGATTGTTTCTCTCTTATACGGTAGAGACAGAGACTAAGGCTCTCTGTCACACGAGCATTTATTGTAGCGCGACAAAATATGTTCACGTCAGGTGTACAAAAAGCCACGCTCTCACCAAGGTCTATAGGTCTGTTTACGTATTGGTCCATTCAAGTAGTTTATATTTCAAGGTCTCCTTAAAATACAGGCTGCATATTTGGGTATTTTCAGCAGTTATAAAGTGTTTCCTCAGGCATCTTCTTAGTTCTGTGTCCTTCGGGAAGCGATGGAAGTTATATCATCTGTGATAAACATCCCAAAACTGACCAAGTATGTTTGTTGTTGCTGAATTGGTTTGGGCACGAGTGACGTCACGAGCTCCGAGAGGTTCCCTTTTCTTTGATGCGTATTAGATCTTATTAAATATAATGTGTAGGTAGAGGAACTAGAAGAGGATAAAAGAAAAAAAAGTAAAAGAGACGTGACTGGTCGCCCAAGCGGCTAACGAGCCGATCAGTGGTGAAGAGGAAAAGTAAGTAAAAGTAAAAGTACATCATTCAATTAATGCTCAGCCCCTGACTGCAGCGCCGTCTACCGAGAAGCTTTTCCTTTCCACAGAAAACGTCTTTAGCGTAACTCCTGTCATAAGCAGTATACGTGTTTATTTTTAGCACCTATTGTATTTCTGTCCAACTCGTACCGATGATTTACGGATTATAGTTATTAGACAGAAATAAGGTAAATACGACCATTTTTTGCTCATGCATATATTTATTTACTTATTTATTTATTTATTTATTAGTGAACAATGATGTCCCTTAAATAAAAAAAAGAGGCAATACTATGTTGTACAGTACATGCAATAACACAAATAAGGAACTTAGGTGGTAGATAAATACAGGTTAAGAAAACATCAAAAGCAAGCCGGCAAGTAGACACCGGAGTTGTTGGTGCCCGGTGTTTCTCGAGCAGCTTGGGAGACATGTTTTACATTATTGGAGCTGTATAGGAAATGAAAAACCATTAATGGAGTCTTAGCAAGTATGTGATATAACTTGAGTATATTAGAATCTAACTTTACCATCAGCAGTGCACAATAAAGCTGAATGATTTGTTTATCAGTGTTCCCATATCGACCACAATGGGCCATCAGTTTAAGGTTACACATGGAAAAAAAAGAGTTGGGGTGTAGAATATATTTTAGCGTTCAGTACATACAAACATGGACTTCTCTCCTAGGTTATGTTGTGTCTCTAATATGGGTAATTCTCTACTTTAGCCCCGCACTGTTGTTTGTATTGTTAGCGAAAAAAACTCATGAAAAAATTATACACCTAGATCACATGAACTACTTTTTTCATGTATTCATTCTTGCATCGCTTTACCTTTGTCTACCTTTAGGGAGGAAATGAACTGGCAGGTTTCTGTTATTCTCGCACACCACACACCCGTGATCATGTGTTTTGGGATGTAAATAAACAGACGAGGCGCCACTAACGGTAGAGACATCTGCAGGAGACGCCCACACCACGGGTCACACTGCTGTACTTCCACAGTCTATATCTATCAGTACTAACACCCGGAGTTTTAATCACCGTCTCTCTTCCGTTGATGGGGGGTCATCGTGTCGATAACCATAGTTTTAAAGGTAAAGGACCCGTACTGCAGCGCACGACGGAGAGTGGCGGCGGAAAAACGAAGGAATAATAATGGAACTTGAAGATGTGGCTTGTAGCTATTCTTCGTTAATCTCTTCATTTTTTTTATCATTTATAGTAAATACGATTAGTGAAAAAAGAAAAACAATGGTAATTTTATAAAATTTTTATATTTTGCAGTAATGTTTTTAGGGACATTACAGTACAATATTATGACATTTTCAAGTGACTTGTATTTTGTTTTACCGCCAAGTGTCTACTTGTTCACCTGCTGGAGTCATCTCATCTTACTAACGCCGGTACTACTCAGGTGAGCACATTTAAGATATTTTATTCAACATTTTAGCAGTTTTGTGAGTTTTCGTCTACAACTTACTCCAGGAACAGAATGAATATAGCATCTTTCTTAATGATATAACACTTGTCCTCAACACCTGTCAGCCTCTTCAGTACTTGGAGTGACATACTTCAATATCTTGTACATCATGATTACTGTTTTATGCTTCTCAGTTTGATTGATGGATCTGTGTAACAATGACTGTTAACTGCGTGTAACAATAACTGTTAACTGCGTGTAACAATAACTGTTAACTGCGTGTAACAATGACTGTTAACTGCGTGTAACAATAACTGTTAACTGCGTGTAACAATAACTGTTAACTGCGTGTAACAATGACTGTTAACTGCGTGTAACAAAAACTATTAACTGCGTGTAACAATGACTATTAACTGCGTGTAACAAAAACTATTAACTGCGTGTAACAAAAGTCCTGTCATCACGACTTTAGTGTTAATGACTGAAGCCTCCGTCCAGTGTCATGCATTATTTAATATTATTTATGTAAAAGTGTAAAATAGTTTCGTGTGTTGTGCTGTGTTGACTTTTATTATTATAACGTAAGTGTTCATTTTTTTTCGTATGTTATCACCATTATTCATTCATTAATCCCCATATTTATTCACGTGTCAGAGTATTGTTTTAATATGACTGATCGTAACACTTTGGGAAGGTGATCATTAATTAGTAACAATACACTCTACTGCATTTTGACAATTATCGCTAATGGTTACAAATAGAGTTTATAAACATTTTTATTTAGTTTGTAGATATTCATGAATTGTTATTTGATCGTCAATGAATCAGCGAGACAATGATGGATGGAAGTTGTAGCTTATTAATGAAAGAAAATCCTGTAAAGGTTTAAGTAACACAGTAATATTTGAACAGCTGGGAGTATAATTTCGTGCCCAGCAAATACCATGATGAATACCAAACACACAGCGCCATGGGTTGCTGGGACACTTTCATATACAAAATTGAAATTGATGACACTGCTCTTGTCATGTACCCTTTCATTTATTTTGTTAGTGTGTTTATTTTGTTTAACAAATGAAAAGCGCTGGGCGAGATCAGACAAGTGTTTTGAATTGATGGGGTTTATATGACATAGAAAATACACGCTGTGGCAGGGGGCTCCACAGGGTACCAGAGCGGTGTATAAATGAGTTTTGGTAGACAGATCCCCCAGTTGAAATATAAACAGAAATGGCCTGGATGTTCTCGTAGACTGATGGATGGTGAGTGGTGAGGGCAGCTGGCTACAACACTGATCGTGGAAGTCTCTTTAGGATCTGGAAAACGAAAAACGACTGTAAAGGTGGGAGTGTAATAACTGGGGCCCAATGTGTAATAACTGGGGCCCAATGTGTAATAACTGGGGCCCAATGTGTAATAACTGGGGCCCAATGTGTAATAACTGGGGCCCAATGTGTAATAACTGGGGCCCAATGTGTAATAACTGGGGCCCAATGTGTAATAACTGGGCCCAATGTGTAATAACTGGGGCCCAATGTGTAATAATTAAGCTGTGTTGGGACTTATCAGGAGTGAGGTTAATTTAACGATGAGGTAACATAACGAGTAAAGTGATACAGGTATTCTTCACTCTAGTGGCAGAGGAATTAAATTAAATATCAGGAATATACACAAGAGAACACCGACTGTGAAGATAACGTCATATCTTTGTTGTTACGTTCACGGGGATAATTACGTCGGTAGGAACACAATCATATAAATTCATTATTAACTAACAAAATTTACATGAAATTAATTCTTGTTAAACAACCAATTTCCATGTGACCATTGTTTGTTTACCTGTGTTTACCTGTTGTGTCGCGCTCTAATTATCAACAAGTCATTATTTAATTCTCATATATATTTAATTCCAAAGTCTAGCCCGTGTGTGTGTGTGTGTGTGTGAAGCATTATTTTTGTTCCCGAAGAGACATTTTACCGGTGTTTTTTTTGTTTGCCTGTCCTTGTGTACCCCAAACGCGTATTTAACATTTCATCATCTGTTTCTTTAGTACCAAAACATTTTACATCCTTTACATAAACTTCTTTCCTTCTCTCTTTTTTCTTTCTCTCTTTTTTTTTCATTTTACTTTTCATTTCCACCCTTCTTTTTTTTTTTCTTCTTAAACTTAAAGTCCTCAGAAAACTATCTCAGTGTATTCAAATTTCTGGCGAGCGTCGACTTCAGGTTCTGGAGTTTTATCCAAGAAAAGTTTGGGGATCGCTTAGTTCCCTTGTTATTATTTTCACGTGGGCGCTGCTGGTCCAGGATTGATGTGTCCGCCGCCTCGCAACCTATTCTCCTGAAGGTTGTGTCTGTGTCTGTCTGTGTTTGTCTGTTTGTCTAGCTATTGTCTGTGTCTCTGTTGGTGTGGTTGATCGTTTCTGTGTCTGTCTGTTGTTGCTGTTGTCTGACTGTTGTAGAGGATGTCCGTAGGTGTACATTATAGAGGGTGTTGACTGGGCGTTGTGTTTTAAATGTGTGGATTACGTGTGTGTGTGTGTGTGTGTGTGTGTGTGTGTGTGTGAGTGGAGATAACAGGTACAAGGAGCGAGGTGTAGTGTTAGGTCGTACTGCAGGGCGAGTGTCCTTCACCACTTGGGTCTCACCTCCCCCTGTTGTGACAGCCGCCCACCACCAGTGTCATACCACCACCATCACCACCACCGCCACTGGCAACTATCATCACTACCACCACCACCAATGTTACCATCATCACTCTACCATCACAGCTACCACCATCACCACCACCACCACCACCACCACCATCACTGCTACCACCATCACCACCACCATCACTGCTACCACCATCACCACCACCGCCACTGGCAACTATCATCACTACCACCACCACCAATGTTACCATCATCACTCTACCATCACAGGTACCACCATCACCACCACCACCACCACCACCACCATCACTGCTACCACCATCACCACCACCATCACCACCATCATCACTGCTATCACCACCACCTCTCTGTCCCTTATTGGGGGAGGGGTGGGGGTGAGAGGGATATTAGTGTGATGATTCAAGACAATGTGTGTGTGGCAAGGGGGAAAGAAATGCGTAGAAAGTAGAATTATACAAACATACTTATTCATGTTCTTTATTTACATCTACGTATATTAACAACACTACATACTGTTTAATTATTTATACTAAGGTTGAATTATTGCTTACAGGAAGATATTGGGAATGTAATTACTTCAGTTTTCAGTCTTTGTCATTTTCATTTCATTAGATTATTAAGCCTTTGAGACCATTACCAGGAAATATATACAATACATCATGGTGTACACAATAACATTAATGAGTCAACAGGTTTAATCTTCCTGGTGGACACGGGAGATTGTACCTACGTTAATTACTTATACGTACCAGGTGTATATAGCGACAAGAAAAGTAAAATGTGTTGAATATGTTTTTAGTGGATGGAAGAATTTTAAGAATGGAATTTTCGTAAGACTAAAAACTATTTCAGGAGGTGTGGAGAGAAGTTAGTGTGGGAACAGTGTGCAACCAACCCTTCCTCACCGCATCCTGATTCAAACACTTCCTTGTCACCATTAATCCTGAGGCCCATTTTTGTCCTAGTACATCACGGGTGCAGCTGGGGCGGGGGAAGACAGAGGTGGGGAGGATGAGTAGGGGAGGGAGCTAGGGGTGGGGGAAGGTGAGACATAGGAGGAGCCTGGAGGGAGGAGAGGAGAGGGCTTAGGGGAGGGGGAAAGGGGTTGAAAGGGCCAGAAGAAGAATGGAAGGGGATTGTGCAAGAGGGCCAGGAGGGAACAGAGGGAGGGAAGGGTTCGAGAAGAACCAGGGGGAGAGGGGAGGTTAAGAGGGGCCGGTTGAGGAAGGGGAGGAAGGAGAGGATTGTTTCATAGTACCAGGGGGCAGGGAGGGATGGAGGAGGAGAGAGGAGGGGAAGGAGGAGGAGGAGGAGGGAAGAGGAGGAGGGAGGAGGAGGAGGAGACTGCAATATTTTACTCTGGCGGAAACTGTCATCCGCTTAGTGCCACAGACCACCAAGCAGTGAAAGCTATGCGGGTGGTGTTGGTCCGTGTCGGCCAGTGGACATATCGGTGTGTAGCGTCCAAGTTTGTGAAGGTGTCGAGCAGGTTTCCGCCCCTCTACTATGACGAAGGGGGGTGAGGAGGGGAGGAAGGGAGGTGGGAGGAGGGAGGAAGGAGGTGATGGAAGAAGAGGGAAGGACGTGATGGGGAGAGGGAAGGAGGTGATGGGGAGAGGGAAGGAGGTGATGGAGGGAGGGAAGGAGGTGATGATGGGGAGAGGGAAGGAAGGAAAGAGGGAGGGAGGGAGGGAGGGAATCATGCGGTGGTGATAGAAATTCTTGTGGACGAGGGTTTAACAAGGATGATGGTTTAGCGACTCTAGAATAAGGCATTAAATTAAACCATCCCATTAAAGATAATAAACCATAATCCTAAAGGTATCAAACCATCTTAAAGTACTAGTAATTAAACCATCCTATTAAACCGTCATCCTAAAAATATGAAACCATCATCCTAAAGGTTAGGTTAGGTTAGGTTAGGCTCGTATATGAGGTGAATGTGGGGAATTTTACCTGAGGAGAGAAAAAAATATTTGGAGGTCGAGGAGAGAGAGAGAGAGAGAGAGAGAGAGAGAGAGAGAGAGAGAGAGAGAGAGAGAGAGAGAATCAATATTAATGTTATGGTAGTGAGGGAGGGAGGAAAGTATATATTAAGAATAAGGACACACACACACACTGGGCCACCAACAACCATGTCACCATCAACCATACCAAGACCATGGTTATGCACATCAACCTCTCCTCCGACATTGTCCCACCTCCTTCCATTACTTTAGGTCCGAACACACTCCAGGTTGTAGATTCCACGAAGCTCCTCGGCGTCACCATAGACAATAAACTAAATTGGAAACCACACGTCAGTGAAGTTGTCAAATCCTCCAGTTTCCGTCTCCACCTCCTCCGCCGACTCAAGTCCCTCGGAGTTCCTGCACCCGAGCTTCTCAGTGTTTATACAACATTCATACTTCCCAAGCTCACCCATGCCTCCCCTACCTGGTCTTCCTCCCTAAATGCCACACAACGTAAACACCTAGAAAAAGTGCAAAAGAGGGCATGCAAGATTATTTTCTCCCCTTCCTACTCCACATATCAAGAAGCGCTCAACACACTGACCCTTTCGACTCTCACTGACCATCACCACGACCTCATCTGCAAATTTGGTAAGAAGCTTCTACACCATCCTCGAACACCGGCTCCTACTACCACCTGAGATCCCTAGCCCGAGAATTGCTGTTCGACACCACAACCGCATCCAGCCCATACGTGCAATGAACTGATCGCTATAAGAACAGCCCAGTCCCAACCATTGTAAAAATTATCAATAACTTGTAATAAACCAGTGTATTCACTCCCAGTAAATACTACTTCTTGCACTGTCACTATGTTGAAATGCACTGTAGTTTGAGCTTTTCCCCATCTAGTTATTATATGTCTTATTTGTGTCACTTATGTTACTTGTATATTATTTGTAATTCGAAACCCATTCCCCAAATATGTAACTGTATATTTTCAGCCTTCTGGCTGCCAAGCTCTTTCAATAAACCGTTAATTATTATTATTATTATTATTACACACAAAGGACACCGATATAGGTCTGTGGTGGACGGTGCCAGAGCTGGGTGATAATTTACAGAGTGCCAACTGTGACGTAGGAGTAGTGCCGCTTCTAACAGATTGTGCCAGCGTCTTCATCACCACTAATGCATACCAGTTTATTCTCTGGTACAAAGAAAATTTGTATAATTACTTCTTCATTTTCATTACTCCTTCTTCTTCTTCCTCGTCTTCTTCCTCCTCTTCCTACTCATCCTCTTCCTCCTCTTCCTCGGCATCCTCCTCTTCCTTCTCCTCTTCATCCTCCACTTCTTCCTTCTTCCTCCTCCTCTTCCTCGGCATCCTCCTCTTCCTTCTCCTCTTCATCCTCCACTTCTTCCTTCTTCCTCCTCCTCTTCCTCACCATCCTCCTTCCTCGTCTCTATTTCCTACAAGACATCTTTCCTTGCCACATGGGACCTCCCCCCCCATCCATCATGTACCCCAGGGGCGTCCAAGCCAAGGTGTGCCACGTACTGTAGCTAAGACGGTCTTTGTCTCCGTCCGTGTTTCCCTTGATATAAAAATGTAAATGTGTGTGTGTGTGTGTGTGTGTGTGTGTGTGTGTGTGTGTGTGTGTGTGTGTGTGTGTGTGTGTGTGTGTGTGTGTGTGTGTGTATCGTCCCTATCCTCCATGACTACTATCCTAATCCTGTCAGTTCACCCTTATCCTGCCTAATTCATGTCCTTACCTTCCTCCCTAACTAGTCCTTATCCTCCCTGTTTACCATCTTTATCCAAATACATATCCTCCACATTCCTCAACATCTCAACCAAGTTTAATTAGCTCCTACCCTCTATCCACTCCCTGCCTCCCCTCTCCTACCCCCTAGCCTGGGAAAATCTATTAAAACAATACTTTAATGGATTTCCTCCGACTTTTCATTTTCCCGGAGGAACAATTAATTTTTTTTCCTCGGCTTAACATGATTGATTTTATGGTGTGAGATAAAGTTTATTCCCATTAAAGTGATTTGAATTAATTTACCAACTCGGTTCTTAACAGCTTAAAGGGGTCGTTTAATTTGACCTTTTGTTTAACATTTTTTTGTACTAATTGGTCTATATAGGGTTCTTTTATTATTATTATTATTATTATTATTATTATTATTATTATTATTATTATTGTTATTATTATTATTATTATTATTATTATTATTATTATTATTATTATTATTATTGTCATTACTATTAGTAGTAGTAGTAGTAGTAGTAGTAGTAGTATTTTGTCTTTCTGATCAAAATAATTTCAATTCATTTACCACAGTGGTTCGGTTCTCTGACACATCACCACAGGTCAGTTGTTGGACTGAGACAAATGGCGATTCTTACTCGAGGTTAACAGAGTTATTTCCGGTTACTGTTATTGATACGTTGTATGGTCATTGGTTACACTGGTAGGCCTTTACTGATACACGTACATGCTTCTCTCTCTCTCTCACTTTCTCTTCTTACATAAACATACACACTGTAAAAATAAGTTGTTATATCTAAGGGTTGTGTTACAGCTAATGGGGTTATTACTGTTTGTATGTGTTGAGTAAATATTCTGTCTGTCCACACTCCCACACCCCACACACACCCCCACACACCCCCCACACCCCCACACCCCCCACACACACCCCCACACACACTCCACACCCCCCACACCCCCACACACCCCCACACCTCTTCCAAAAGACTCCTACTTGAGGCTCAATTATTCCCTGCGTCCACTCCAAAGACATTTTAATTTAACTTGAATGAATGAGGTAAAGTTTCCAAAGCAATTTCATTTCTTGACGCTGTTCGATGTGTAGGTAATGTTGCATTGTGAATATATGAAACCTGGACCATTTTACTGAACAATTCTCCTCAGATAAAGTGTGTGGTTAGGTTAGGTTATGTTAGGTTAGGTTAGGTTAGGTTAGGTTATGTTAGGTTAGGTTAGGTTAGGTTAGGTTAGGTTTGGTTAGGTTAGGTTAGGTTAAAGTGTATTATTGACTTTGTAGTAAGTTGATGACTGAAGAGGTACATGAGAATCGAAATAAATAATTAAGGTAGACAGGTATCAGGTAAGGAGATTAATTACTAATTACATCTGAACAGGTACAAAGGAATAAGGCTAGACTATGAGTTACAACACCTGTAATATTCCAACAGGTACACGAGATTCAGGTGAAGAAATAGATTATGAACAGATCGAGAAATGTAGGTTGGGAAATGCTCTACAGGTTAATACCAAAAGGTGGACAGAAACCAAACTAAGTATTGAATTGTTGTAGTAACGCTTGTAACCTAACATTAACCTAACCAAACTAAGTATCAAATTGTTGTAGTAACGCTTGTAACCTAACATTAACCTAACCAAACTAAGTATCAAATTGTTGTAGTAACGCTTGTAACCTAACATTAACCTAACCTAACTAAGTATTGAATTGTTGTAGTAACGCTTGTAACCTAACATTAACCTAACCTAACTAAGTATTAAATTGTTATAGTAACGCTTGTAACCTAACATTAACCTAACCTAACTAAGTATTAAATTGTTGTAGTAACGCTTGTAACCTAACATTAACCTAACCTAACTAAGTATTAAATTGTTGTAGTAACGCTTGTAACCTAACACTAACCTAACCAAACTAAGTATTAAATTGTTGTAGTAACTCTTGTAACCTAACATTAACCTAACCAACTAAGTATTAAGTTGTTGTAGTAACGCTTGTAACCTTACCTAACCTAATCTAACTTAGTATTGAATTGTTGTAGTAACGCTTGTAACCTAACATTAACCTAACCAAACTAAGTATTAAATTGTTGTATTAACGCTTGTAACCTAACCTAACCTAACCTAACCTAACCTAACCTAACACTAACCTAACCTAACCCAACGCTAACACACCAGCTACACAAGAAACAGCAGTATACATTAGTAAGAGGTGTTGGTGATATGCCACTCACGACACACAGGTGATGTGGCATAGAATTCATCCGTTGTGTTACTCAGGTCGTGAAATGTTGACACGCGTTCATCTGAAAGGTCAAATGTCACCTGGATACTAAATGGTACAGGTGTGGTGAGGTGCTGGCTTGATGAAATATGCAGCAGATGTCTCTCTCTCTCTCTCTCTCTCAAAGGGTTATGACAGTTTAATTAATTATACTCTGTCATCAGGTTATGTATTAATTGATCTTGTGTACCGTGAGAATAATTAATGAAGTATGGTGACCCAATACTTTATATATTAAGTATAATATTTTGTATTAACTCGTATATAGTGAGATGTTTATAATTCCTATATATTCTCTTTAGTCTCTTATATCCTTATTATAAATTTGTACGTGTTGGAAGAGTAAGCGAAGAGAGACTATGTGTGTGTTTGTTTGTTCATGATTTAAGTCCTTATGACATCTCAGCGGGTAGAGAGATGATAAGATTAAACCAAACCAAATATCCACACTCTATCTGTTGTACAATATATGAACCACGTGACCTGACCTGACCTTTTATACGTAAAACCCATTCCTGTGTTGTGAATATATACAATTGTCCCGTCACTTAAAACCAGTCTAGAAATATGCATTTTTTTTCAGTTCACACCATTTGTTGACTAAAACGGGAACTGTCCAATCACTTCGGTGTAAAAATTAGTATATTCTTGTTTCATCTATTGTAATGCTCACAATCATCATTAGAGGTTGAAAATTACAGTTTTATGCTATATATTGGGACCTAACGCAAATAATCATCTATTTAAGCTAATGAACCACCACAGACTCCTTTAATTGTTGATAGATATAGTTACTCGCTTGAGGGGTTTATAGTTCAGATGTTCAAGTGCAGTAATAACATCATAACGCCAGCGAACCACCAGCGCCATCTGTTGGTGTGTTCACGAACTAACAAAACCTGGAACGGTAAGTTTTGATGATTTATCGATAATTTGGTCAAGTTGATAATTTGGTTATGTTTATAGTTATTGAATTATGGGATTATTTTTAGCCTTCATTTCGTCGTGTGTTATGGAGGCCGGGGTGAGCTGTGTTGGTGGGTCACTGGGGGTGGCAAGTGGGATGTAATCCTCTGTGTGATCAGTCGGGACATGATACCTTCACCAGCTGGGCCTGTGGAGAGAGAGAGAGAGAGAGAGAGAGAGAGAGAGAGAGGGGTTAGAGAGAGAGGAGGTAGACATAGAGAAAGAGAGAGAGAGAGGGAGAGAGAGAGAGAGAGAGAGAGAGAGAGAGAGAGAGAGAGAGAGAGAGAGAGAGAGAGAGAGAGAGAGTTAGAGAGAGAGGAGGTAGACATAGAGAAAGAGAGAGAGAGGGGGAGAGAGAGAGGGGGTTAGAGAGAGAGAGAGAGAGAGAGAGAGAGAGAGAGAGAGAGAGAGTAGACATAGAGAAAGAGAGAGAGAGGGGTAGAGAGAGAGAGAGAGAGAGAGAGAGAGAGAGAGAGAGAGAGAGGGGTTAGAGAGAGAGGAGGTAGACATAGAGAAAGAGAGAGAGAGAGGGAGAGAGAGACGATGGCCCACTCAAACATCAGAGGGCCTACAGAATGATGGACTGTCTCTCAGCAATCTGTTGGTCGAGGCTCTTGACAGTACACACAATGCCGGGTTAATCTCTAGATTACCTTGCCACTGTAACTGAAATTGAAACTGAAATCGTTCATGTAGCCAGAAATTACAGACAGACGCTGTAACACTGAAGGTTTATTCTGGAACTAGTCACGTTTTCAATAGCTGCATTTTGTCTCTTCAAAGGTAACTAGTGAATGTATTGTAGCTATTTATATGTAATTTCATTTTATTTTTTATTCTACATCTAGGAGTGGAAGATGAAGACTTTCCCTGTACAAGTAATGAACAGTAATATTGAGTCTATATTTTACCGACTTGTTTTTCTGTAAGGTGAAGTTAATAATTCCTCAGTTATCTAATGGAAAGTAACTGCTCACGGAGTCAATTACGTTCAACAGTGATTCTGAGTTTGTCATCAGTTAGTGAATGACCAAGAAGCCGTGTGTTGGTCAGGTTTATTCTGTGTTAACAATATGTGGACAAGACTTACTGAATTCACAATATAGACGTATTATACACACACACACACACACACACACACACACACACACACACACACATATATATATACAGTAATAATGACCGAGTTAACATTCACTCAACATTTGATGTCCTGATATGATACTGTAATGAATGATAAACTCTACATTGAAGTTACAGTGTAAGAGGATGGTTTATGAATAATATTACATTAGTATTACGGTTGAATTTTGCTAACTAACTGCATTAATATCAAGAGAAAGACCAATTTCATGACCTGTTAGATGGAGTTGTTGACCATGAGACGTAACAGGTGAGCCTCCGATTAATAATATTGGGAATAATATTAACAGCAGAATGTTCCTTTAGAAGAGCAAAGCCATATTGTAGGACATATTGTAGGACATATTGTAGGACATATTGTAGGACATATTGCACCTCATTGTTAATAACTTTGTGTTGGGTCTTTGTTCATGAGCAGCGAGACGTCCCAGATCTTTGAAACGAATCACTAAATATTTGTATGAATCAGGTACAGCGTCTCCAATAACACGTCAGAGTTAACTACCATAACTCGTATTGACCACAAGACATTATAACTAGACCGGGAGCATCACCAACAGGCAACACACAAAACTAATCCATCACCATACTAATTATTCGTTCAATTATCCTGTAGAAGAGACCAAATGAGACCGAGTTGGATGAATGGATTTAAATACTGTGACCCTGGAGAGATACAATAATCTAGGAGAATTGATAAAGACAACTCGAAACGTATGGAGTGGAGGGCTGTGGTTGCCATCCCTCAGACAGCTAGCTGCCCGTCCACTGTGGTATATATATATATATATATAAAACAAACTCCTATTACAGCTCTCAACTTACAATACCATCCAGACGCGAACCAATTGTTACTCAAGCATTATGTGAGAGCCAATGTAAATGAAGTTATAAACCGCTTATAAGATTGTCCTCCCGCCCAGAGTGCTTCACAAATAAGGCTTCCCGGTACCTTGTCACTGATAATGAACATTGTTTTATGGACCTTCACCTCCTCCCGTTCCTGGTGGATGGCGGGAGGAGGAGGAGGGAGAAGTGAATTGAGAGGAAGAGGAGAGGGAGAAGTGGGCTAAGAGGAAGAGGGTGATGAAGGAGAAGTAGTAATACTGTAGTAGTTAATGTTAGCAGTAGTGGCAGTAGATAGAGGGCAAGGGAAGGATGAGATAGGAAAGTGAATGAGGGAGTAAGGCGAGGAGAGAGAGAGAAGGAAGGGGGAAGGCGAGGCGAGGAGCTGGGTTAGTGGGTGATCACAATTGTTTGTTTACGTCTTGCGGAGGGTGTGTTAAGGTCTCGGGTTGTCTTGCTATTTCCAGGTTATACGGGCGGCTCCCTCACCCTTCTCCTGCAGTGGTGAGTCATGAGTGTTACTGTTGAGTCATTGAGTCACTTGTGTGTTCTGGTTGAGTCATTGAGTCACGTGTGTGTTCTGGTTGAGTCATTGAGTCACGTGTGTGTTCTGGTTGAGTCATTGAGTCACGTGTGTGTTCTGGTTGAGTCATTGAATTAGGTGCGTGGTTATGCTGAGTGGTCTTGTGGTGTCATTGAATCTGCGTTTGGTCTGTGTGTGTGTGTGTTTGTTTTCTCTTTGAGCCATGGTGGTTGTATCCTTTCACATGGTATATACTGCAACTAGTTATATCGTTATTATTATTATTATTATTATTATTTATTTGTGTATTTATTTACTTACTTACCCCCTATACATGCAGATACATTTAGAGAGCAACAGCATTTATAACAAAAGATAAAGCATTACATTAAGAAGGAGAGACGAGAGAGAGAATCAAAATATAAACAAGTGAGAAAATGTAAGAGAGGAGGGAGGAACACCCGGGTGTTTGGCCACAGGAGTTTGAGTGACTTTGATAGACAGCCTCCAGATGGCCCTCCTGACTCATGCTCCCCGGCCTTTTATGCACTTTTTTGCCCCAAACTTCACGAGTAAATATTTAGCTCAAGTTCTGGGATCCGAGAGGACGTATTAGTACGTTGCCTCCAGCTTAAAACTACGAGTCTTTCTTCTATATTAACATAGTTTCTTTACTCTACCCAAGTTATAATGTATCTGTTGCTGTTTTTATGATATATGTGTGTTAGATTTTGTACCTTTTATTACACCTGTAGTCTGGAGAGATGAGTAACACCATTTATTGATTTTTTTTTAGGAAATTTTTGTAGTTATTATCAGTTCGTGTACGGGAGTCTCGAGTAGTGATGTAAATAGTAGTGTATTTTTATCTCTGGCTACGTGAATCAAAATAACCAAAGATTATGTATTGTGATATACTTGAGAGCTTGAGGAGGAACTTGTCAACAAAGGCTGGTGGTGGTGGCTAGGGGCTGAGTTGAAGTGGGTATTAGTACAGTACCAACAACGTTCCATTCTCTTCACCCTAAATCACCATAGACCAATTCGACGACCATTATCACCTCTAAAACACACTGTGACCTTTAATTATTCGATCTATAAGTCTCATATTTTCTTGATCTTATTTTATTTTTTACAACGAGGGAATCAATTTTAAGCAAGCCTTTTTCCCTGATTGGATAACATTTAATTTTTCTTTTAATAATCAAATTTCGTTTCTCTTTCCGTCGCCGTTGTTGAATTACCATCTAGAAAATTGCAAAATAAATCCCAGACTCAGAAAAAAAAATGTTCGTACCAATTGTGTGTTGAAGTGTGATACTGAGTTTGTGTCAGCGATTTGATATAAAAAAAATTGTGAGCTCTATTTCCCAGACCAGCCAAACTGTTTCACCATCTAAGTTAAACTTTTTCCTCTCGATAAATAGATTGGTAAATTGTTGATCAGTAAGCCTGCTGAATATACTCACTATTTACTGAACAAAGTGAGTTGTAAATGGAAGTAACTTTATATATATTTACAGCGAAGTAATTATTGGTACTACAGAGTTATCAGACAGTGTTTTTAACCTCACTACACACTACGCTGTATAATCGAGTAAATCTTACCATCTACAGTGATATACAGTCATAAAGACACACAGAGATTTACCTTGAAAGAAATAAACTAAATGGATGGAAGTATAATTAAAGAAACACAAGAATTTAGCAACAGAAAGGATTCTAAAATATTTATCTCCAGCTTTCAGACATTTTAAAGTATTTATATATAGACTAAGACAACAACCTTTACTTTTGTTTAGATATTTCTTAATTCTCTTTACGATTTGTTAGTTTTTCGTTTCACATACTGGTTAGGTACTGGACTTGCACTGGTAATTATCTGGACGACTTGTTACATTACGAGCTAATTGGGTAGTTTGGTGAGCACTTTTGATAAATGTATAAAGTTACTTTTGCAGTTCTAAAGAGAAGAAATAGTTTAGCTTCAGTAACCAAACACGTGTGGCACTGAGGGAGGAGTAAGGTGGCACTCCCTGAATCACTGGTCAGCCGGGTGTGTTGAGGCATTGCATGTGTATTAATTTGTTATTTCAGCTGCCTTGTGTGTGTGTGTGTGTGTGTGTGTGTGTGTGTGTGTGTGTGTGTGTGTGTATGTGTGTGTCCGTGCAGAGGTGAGGCTGTTGTCAGGACCGATTCTCAACTAACCTTTTAACCTTTGAAGAGAAGACACTAGTACACCAGACAGTCATACTAACACGGGAGACTAAGACAGACACCCTGGAGACGGTACAAACTTACGTAAGATAAACAAGGTGGCGAGGAAAGTGAGGCCCCGCACCCCAACACCCAACTGCTTCTGACCTGTCATTCATAAAACACACTCCACTGCCAGACGTACAACTCAACCAAAATATTAAGGGGATTGTTCTTCTCTATTGTGTGTGTTTGTGTGTCCTTGGGATTCTTCTTCTCTGTGTGTAATAAAAGTTAATGAAATATGACTCTTCAGGAACCATAGTTTAAGGACGAGGAAGAGTAGTGAGCCCGTATATGGCATTAACTTTTGTAAATGAGTTAAATGGATGCTTACTTGAGAGTCTTAATAGTTAGTCTTAATGTATACAGACACAGGCAGCAGATATCGTACACCTTACTCCAGAAACTAGATATGAAGGGCGAGGATGATGGTGTGTGTGTGTGTGTGTGTGTGTGTGTGTCGGATTTTATACTGTGAACGACGCTGGTATGTCTGACGTCAGGGCCTCACCTCGTGCCCGGGCTTGCTGTGTAAACCTCTCCTGCTGACATCCTGGCGGGCACGGTGGTCGGAGGGTTCCTTAACGCCCCCAGGAAACAGTGTCTTACCGAGCGTGAGGGCTCCTGTGGTGCCAAGCAGTGCCACGCGGGATACTTTACCCTGCCACACTAGGTGATGCTCATTCATAACTTACGCTTCTGAATTTGTGTCAGCTACGGATTGTGAAAAGCAGGCACAGAGTCCTAGTGATCTGATTGGTACTAAGTGCTGCTTGAGTGTGATTAAAACGATTGGAATCAGTGATGTGATTATCAGATGAACTTGTGATTGGTATTATTACTAGCTATTGGGATTTAGTGTATTAAATAGAAAAGCAACAGTTATTTATGTGCTGTTTAAAAGTGATCTCCCGTGCGTTTGATGCTGATGTCTGTGAAAGATATTATGAATTTTCGTTCATGATTATATATATTACTAAAGGTTTTCATTACTTACCGTGTTGTGGTGTTGTAAGAGATGTGGTGTCACTGCGGTGTGTTAATTAATTCCTTGAAGTCGCTCTAGAGACATATCGACGTTCTTTTCGAGCTACACCGACGTTCTCCTTCCCCCTCCCTCCCTCCTTCACTCTCTGCTCCCCCGACACACATCTCGATCCACTCTTGTAAAATTCAGTGAAGTGTAAAGCGGTGTGACCATCTTCTACTGGTGGTGGTGGTGGCGGCCGGGCGTTAGTGATGGAGGTGGAGGAGGACTACTCTGAGAATCCTCTCCTGTCCCTACACTACCACACGCTGCTGGTCCTTGGCACTGAGGACTATGCTGTCGTCAGGAACTCACAAAATGACGACAACGATCCTCAGTGTGGTGAGTCATCTACGGAGCCACAAGACGAGAGTAAAGTAGGAGTAGATGTTTCTTATGGGATAAAAGAAAGCCAACTGAACCACAAAGACAGATGGAGGGTAGAAAACGACGTGGATAATGTGGATTTGTTAGTTTCCCTGGGAGAGAAAGTGAAAGTTGTCTCAGATAACTATGGTGTACTTAATGGGAAGTCAGAACACGTAGAGGCGACTCATAACACACACAGAGATACGAGAGAATCAAGTAAAGTGGGAATTCCTTTACAAAACCTGAGCAACAACAACTCCTCCAAGGGATCTGGTAAACTTACAGTCCCGTCTGGAACACTGAAGATAAGCAGTCGGCAAGAGAAGAAATCATTGCCTGGAAATCCACGTGATTCTCCTGCCAGACTGGAATATTGCTCCTCACTAGTGCCACTCCTGACTGAGCCACCAGACAACACAATCCAGAATATAACAACATCTTGCTCATTCTCACACAATAATGTCATGATCCAGAAGCCTGCCACTCAAGTAGCTTCCCTGGAATACAGTTCAGCGGCAGTAATTTTTCCTATCGTGACTCCAGAATCCTCCCTGAGTTCTGGGTCACATTTTGGATCTTCTTCGACGTGTTGGTCCACTTTAGGATCTTCCAGGACTCCGTGTGTCTCCTCCATCTCGTCGAGAGAGTGTGTGAACCCCTTCCTGCGGGATCTGAGTGCGATCCCACTCTATGCCCACGACAGGGTTCCTGCCCCAGTCCCTGTGGCTGGAGTTTCCTTGGAACTCCAAAATATAAGACCTTGTAGATCCTGCTTCTCGGAGTGTGCATCAAGCTGCAGTGAGAAGACGCTCGTAGGATCCAAAGCAGATTCAGTGAGGATATTCGGATCGGGAACGGATTCGGAATCTTTTCCTCCGGATATCATAGATTCCAATCCGGTTTATGAAAATCCTTCCGAGCTCGATAGTGAATACTACTATAAATCTCCTAAAGGTAAGAGATTGAAATGGAAAACCAGTTTGTTTTGTCGTTTGTGTACACTTCCAAATGGTGCTGCTGGCTGCTGTTACACACTGAGAGGATTAAACCTTAAACCTAAACTTCAACGTAAAAAATATAAACAAGAAATCACTGAATTGTGTTTTTAATCTGCCATGTTCACATCATCGCATTAAGAGATAAATTTTATGGTACATCTATTAAATAAATGTGAAAGAAATTAATTGGAATTCGTACTCAGTCATTACGTAATCGTTCAACTCGGCCAAACTAATTCCCGGACTCTGGCCTGAATTTTCCTGCAATAACCGTAGATATGGTTATACGTTTTTGGGGTGATAAGGTAGTGGAGGTTAATGTTAGGGTTGGGTGTAGGTTAGGTTTAATTAGGTTCCGATTCTAGTTCCGGGTTATAGTAAGGCCCCTTCTGTATTGATGGTAATTGCCTTATTTTCAGTTTATGCTTCGACCTTCATTAAGTTAGTATATCAGTTGGGACTAGATAATCCTCCAGCCCGGTAGACACTCACCGTCCAGCTGACTCTAATATTCACACTCGTAACTCTGAAAGAACCAACAAACGCCTTTTATTTACCATTTTCTGAGGGGGAGGAGGGAGAGGAGAGGGAGGAGGGGGGAAGGAGAGAGAGGAGTGGGAGGAGGAGGAAAGGAGAGGGGAGGGAGAATAGGAGAAGAGGCTATAACACCATTGAGTCTTTATTGTGTTTGATACATCTTCCACGCTTTGTGGTGGGTGTGCTCCACGCTGTGTGGAGGGTTTGCTCCACGCTGTGTGGTGGGTGTGCTCCACACTGTCCGGTGGTTGTGGAGGGTGTGCTCCACGCTGTGTGGTGGGTGTGCTCCACACTGTCCGGTGGTTGTGGAGGGTGTGCCCACGCTGTGTGGTGGGTGTGCTCCACACTGTCCCGTGGCTGGAGGGTGTGCCCACGCTGTGTGGTGGGTGTGCTCCACACTGTCCGGTGGTTGTGGAGGTGTGCTCCACGCTGTGTGGTGGTTGTGGAGGGTGCTCCACGCTGTGTGGAGGGTGTGCTCCACACCGTCTGGGTGGTTGTGGGGGTGTGCCCACACTGTCCGGTGGTTGTGGAGGTGTGCCCACGCTGTGTGTGGTGGTGTGCCTACACTGTCTGGTGGTTGTGGTGGGTGTGCCCACACTGTCCGGTGGTTGTGGAGGGTGTGCCCACGCCGTGTGTGGAGGGTGTGCCCACGCTGTGTGGTGGTTGTGGTGGGTGTGCCCACGCTGTGCGGTGGTTGTGGAGGGTGTGCTCCCACGCGAGGTGTGCTCCACACTGTGGTGGGGTGTGCTCCACTCTGTGTGGTGTTGTGGTGGTGTGCCCACGCTGTGTGGAGGGTGTGCTCCACGCTGTGTGGTGGGTGTGCTCCACGCTGTGGAGGGTGTGCTCCACACTGTGTGGTGGGTGTGCCCACGCTGTGTGGTGGTTGTGGAGGGTGTGCTCCACGTTGTGGAGGGTGTGCCCACGCTGTGTGGAGGGTGTGCCCACGCTGTGTGGTGGTTGTGGTGGGTGTGCTCCACGCTGTGCGGTGGTTGTGGAGGGTGTGCTCCGCACTGTGTGGTGGGTGTGCCCACGCTGTGTGGTGGTTGTGGTGGGTGTGCCCACGCTGTGTGGAGGGTGTGCCCACGCTGTGTGTGGTGTGCCCACATCCGGTGGTTGTGGAGGGTGTGCTCCACGCTGTGTGGTGGGTGTGCTCCACACTATCCGGTGGTTGTGGTGGGTGTGCTCCACGCTGTGTGGTGTGTGCTCCACGCTGTGTGGTGGGTGTGCTCCACACTGTCCGGTGGGTGTGGAGGGTGTGCTCCACGCTGTGTGGTGGTTGTGGAGGGTGTGCTCCACGCTGTGTGGAGGGTGTGCTCCACACTGTCCGGTGGTTGTGGTGGGTGTGCTCCACGCTGTGTGGAGGGTGTGCTCCACGCTGTGTGGTGGGTCTGCTCTCAGAGTTGAGAGTCTTCCCACTCCCTTGCGGCCTCCGCCGTTCCCCTCCCCTCCACTCTCTCTCTTCCTTCCTTCCTGTCCCACACTCTCTGTCTTATCCATTTCCGTCGTTTTCCCCAAACCCAAACCTCAGCTGTCCACGGCGTGTTGATCTACCGTCGTCTGCTGCTTCAATTTGTTACACCACATGAGATATGTCAGCTTTGTCCTTCACATATTACACGACGGAAATTAAATTTGACAGGAAAGCTTTTATTAATGTTAAACTGATTTGTGATCCTCGTCGATCCAAGCACAGGAACATTATATATATATATATATATATATATATATATATATATATATATATACATACATACATACATACCCAAGTTAATCGTAATGTGTCCGAGGCTGGACGTAGCGTAATGTGTTCATTTTACATTACAATTGTTTCAGTATTCTTCTTAAAGCGCATTAATTAAGATTATTAGGCAGTAATCCCCCAGAGATTAGTACTAACACAGTTATTACAGAAGAAGATTGAAAGGTTGAAAATGATCATTAAAGAATATTTAATATTACAACACAATACATCAGGGTTCATGGATGATACTATATTGTAGCACTGGTTAAAAGGCTCTGACTGCCGCTGGCATATACAGGTGTACCTTGTATACCGTATATATTTATATATATATATATATATATATATATATATATATATATATATATATATATATATATATATATATATATATATATATATATATATATATATATATACATATACATATATATTGCATATACAGGCAGTTTCAGGCGATGAGGCTCCCAACTGATTCTGTATATTTATAATTCCCGTGTTTCAGTGAACAGGTTGATGTATATTACTGAATTTGAACACAAGTTAACATCTTACTCAAGTATCTCGATTCTCTGTGTTTTCTTAGGTGACGTCTGCAGTTGTTGTTTTCATTACATCACCAAGAGGCAGTACCAATATAGCCTCTGTTTTAGCACGAGGAAACATTGTGGTGACGCTGTGTACATTTGTTCAAAACAGCACCAAACTAAATCACTTACTTACACCTCACAACATGTCATCCTCGACGTAAGCCAATCAGCTCCTGCCACGTCAGCGCAGCGTCATTAGGGGAACCCATCAGTCAGCAGTAGGTAATTTGACCTCTCACACGTGATCCATTGTTAACTAATTGGGAAGGTTGTCGAGCAGGAAATATTGGGAGTGATTTAGAGACGGGCTATATGGCACTCTGCTTATTAGGGCTCGCTCTGTTTCCCTTCTCTCTGCTTCTCCCAGTTCATATAGTCAATAATCGTCGTAAATGGAAACACACAGAGTTGCATCTCACTAACTCACAGAACAAAATAAAAATTACATCCAAATAGATTCAAAGCTTCAGCGAGACTCTAACTCGATGTGTTTTATCATTCAAATGGAAACAAAGTTAATGTAGGAAGTGTTTATAAATCCTAATTCAGGTTAACGTAACTACAAAACGAGGTTGGTAACGATGGATCTTATAGTTGAGGATAATAGGGAAAGATAAACTACGTGACGTCAGTTAGATACTCAGTTAGAAATATCTTTGTCGGCAAAACAATACTGGATCACGTGAAGTTTAGACACCCCAGCTTATTTCAACGAATGAGTAACCTAACCTAACCTAACCTAACGCTTAACCTAACTTAAACTAACTACACCAAACCAAAACAAACCTAAACTAACCTAACCTAACTTAACTTAAACTACTCTAACCTAAATATGACCTAATTTAAATAAGTCCAAGAAATTAAAAAAAATAAATAAAAAATTTAGGATTCGTTTTAATATTTCATCAAGTTTTACACAGTCTTGCCAAGAGAACATTTCGCTACACGGGTTTCCTCTGAGTCGCCTTAATTAGCTGAGACGTAAGGGAACAGCAGGTCAGGTCCAGGTGCAGAGTTACAATGATTCATAACGTTTATTTTGTCCCTTAATTGATGATAAGTTAGTGTATTTATTACATTTAGTCTCAGTGCTAAGTTAATGTATTCTGTGCAGGTAGAGTCTCAGTGCTAAGTTAACGTATTTGGTACAGGTAGTTTAATAGTGTGTAATATTCCCTTCATGTTTTAAGGGAGGTTATGACCCGTTTCGTCTGTATGGCAACAAGAGACCCTATATCTTTACGGTCAACTTGTTTACATAGGAAACTGGAAATATTTTATACCCAGTTGAATACATAAACAAAACATGACAAACATACACCTTTATTTATCTAATTATCTATTTTTTATTCCAGGTAAGGTGTGGATTCGTGTTCAGGCAGGTGTCGGGGAGTACAGGTGAGTGTAATTCTGAGTCATGTTTACATTTTTACTCAAGTAGGAAACTCTCCCTCATAGCATCGTGTACTGTACGTCAAGAATCACCCATATAGTTCTAGTGCTGTATTAAGTTATCCATAATTGGGATGAAAGAAATACGCCTTACAAATGTTAACTCAGTTTAAAATTACTAACACACACACACACACACACACACACACACACACACACACACACACACACACACACACACACTTTATATGAGTGTCACGGTCAACATTATTGAATTAAGGTGGGGAATATTTATGGTTCCATTTGCAGGCTTTTCTTCCAT
Organism: Homarus americanus; assembly: GCF_018991925.1. Classification (NCBI taxonomy): domain Eukaryota; kingdom Metazoa; phylum Arthropoda; class Malacostraca; order Decapoda; family Nephropidae; genus Homarus; species Homarus americanus. The sequence goes on from NW_024723430.1 coordinate 689,192, forward strand.
TTTCGTGACGTGGAAGATAATAATACACCTCGAGCCTATATGGAGGGGGTGAGGAGAGGTATGGAGGGGGTGGGAGGGAGAGGTATGGAGGGGGGTGAGGAGGCATGGAGGGGGTGAGGGAGAGGTATGGAGTGGGTGAGGGAGAGGTATGGAGGGGAGGGAGAGGTATGGAGGGGGTGAGGGAGGAAGATGGGGTAAGGAAGGAAGGATGGAGAATGTAAAGCTGTGAGAACCTGAGAGAGAGAGAGAGAGAGAGAGAGAGAGAGAGAGAGAGAGAGAGAGAGAGAGAGAGAGAGAGAGGACGTCACATAGTTACCTCACTCTAACACATAGTTACCTCACCCTACCACATAGTTAATTTACTCTACCACATATTACCTCACCTCTACCACATAGTTACTCCCACCCTACCACATAGTTACCTCACCCTACCACATAGGCCTCACCCCACCACATAGTTACCTCCCCACCCTACCACATACACATCTCCCCCACCCTACCACATAGTTACTCCCCACCCTACCACATAGTTACCTCACCCCTACCACATAGTTACCTCACCCCACCACATATCTCCCCACCCTACCACATAGTTACCCCACTCACCACACATAGTTACCTCAATTCCACCCACATAGTTACCTCACCCTACCACATAGTTACCTCACCCTACCACATAGTTACCTCACCCTACCACATAGTTACCTCACCCTACCACATAGTTACCTCACCCTACCACATAGTTACCTCACCCTACCACATAGTTACCTCACTCTACCACATAGTTACCTCACCCTACCACATAGTTACCTCACCCTACCACATAGTTACCTCACCCTACCACATAGTTACCTCACCCTACCACATAGTTACCTCACCCTACCACATAGTTACCTCACCCTACCACATATCTCCCTCACCCTAACACCTCACACTGGCGTCACCTTTTTCTAACATTTTTGTCACCCTACACACACCTCTGAGTCTCACTAACTTTACATAAATCTCTCACACGTTTCCTATCCCCTAAAAGCAATTCCCCTCTCCACTCTACAGCGAGGGTCGGCCATTACTACCTACCTGCGGCTACACTTTTATTGAAACGAAATGACTGTAGTGTAGGAAAAGATTTAGTAAAGATTTAACCATTCTGATAATCGTTGAGAGAAGAGCACTTTCCGCAGATTGAGAAATATTGGAGTTAGTGTTAAAATGGACCGATTGCACTTCTTAAACGACTCCCACATATTGTAAGATATATCTGAATTACGTTTTATGTTGTAAATAATATATTGGTTTTAGTTTCAAGGTATTATTATTATTTTTTTTTTTTAATTATTTCGTTACCCACAATGTACAGATATCACCTCTGCCATATTTTGTTTATATTATGGTTGCGACATTTTGTAAATATAATGTTTCCTACACTTTGGGGAGCTTATTTATTGCCCTCGGTCTGAAACATCAACACCTGTGCTGGTTTGTGCAGGTTGTATTTACATTTACTTCTGCCTCGGTACAGTTGTTTCTGAAACGAACTGAAACGGAATAAAATACAAATTATCATATATTAGAATTTCATGCTGGGACGCTGAATTATTAACAGTGAAATAATTAATTATTTTACATATAATTAACGCTTATAATTTAATACATAACAGTAATTTTGATGCTTACCTGTAGATGAGGCGTCTGGTGTATAATTGTAGGTACGGAGTCACTGATACCTGGCAGGTGAACAGGGGGAATATCTCATCAATTGTCTAGTGTAGAGACTTAGGGCTTTTAACGTTACAGAACCAAAATGCACAAAAAAAAAAAAACACCAACGAAATAGTTTGCTGGAATCGGTAAAATCGAAAAAAAATATATTTTTGCGAGAAGTAGACTCATTTAATAAAGCTGTAACAGAACAGAATACAGTACAATTGTTGAACTGTAACCCGGATAAAAAATAATACTTTAAGTTGTAGCGAAATGTTTCTTGTGACAATCGACAATGTTTTTTTTTGGGGGGGTGAGAAAACTTACCTTTAGTTTGGCTGTAATAGGAAATGATTCGTGAACATATTTCCAGTGGAGGTCATTTTATGTGTTTATTGTCCAGTGGTGTGTTCCCTACTCCCCAGAGGCTGTGCTCAGGTGTTCATGCTCTAATGTTTGTAATAACCCGTGTTTGTATGTTGTACTTGTATCCATACGTCTGTTATTAACTGTACTTCTCATATATTGATTACCTGCATCTGTACCTTTAATTAATATCTGTACCTGTAATTGTACCTGTACCTGTAATTATATCTGTACCTGTAATTGTACCTGTACCTGTAATTATACCTGTACCTGTAATTGAATTTGTACCTGTTCCTGTATTGCTGTTGCTGAATCGTAAAATATAAGGATTTTCTTAGGTGAGGTGACCAGCAGAGGGCGGTGGAGGGAATGGGTGCCTGATAGAGTAGTAGCGGGAAGGGGCGGCAGGCAGAGGGTGGTAGAGAGAATGGGTGGTAGAGGAAAGGGGCGGTAGATAGGGAAGGGAGGAGGAAAGGAATAATTTGTCAGTGGGCGGTGTGAGGGCATGAGTGGTGGCCTCCCGCAGACACCACACACACACACAGCGACTACCTCACAATTTATCTCACAAACTTCAGCATTTTTGTTACCATTGCTCTCTCTCTCTCTCTCTCTCTCTCTCTCTCTCTCTCTCTCTCTCTCTCTCTCTCTCTCTCTCTCACACACACAGAAATATAAAATACTTTCCGCAAGTTTAATAATATCTCACAGTTTTATTAGCTAATACTCGTCTAGTTATTTTGTAAAGGTGAACAACTAGGACGAAAATGATTTGGATATTTTAAGTTATCCACCAACATGAGTTTAGGAATTCCCTTTACTCTGACATTTTGACTTAATCTCCTAACCTAACCTAACCTAACCTAACCTAACCTTCCTCCATACAACCCTTGTCTCCTTTATGTTATCCCCTTTTATTTACTTCATCTTTATCATCATTTATCTTTTTCATTCCTCTTTCTTCTCGTCTCATCTTTGGTTCTCTTCATTGTTTTCCTCTTACAGGTCTTAGTGTTTAGGGTCGTATATTCACCTCTAATGGCACGGGCGGATTATACATATTGGTGTACCTTACTTATATAGGGTGTATTAGAGACGCTTGTTTGTAGGGGATTCTTTTGTCATTTATGTCACCCTCATGTGTACAGGTCTAAGGTTTGTGATAATTTAGAATCAACAACAATAACATCATTAACAACAACATCAACAACAACAACAAAATAACAACAACAACATCAACAACAACAACAACATCAACAACAACAACAACAACATCAACAACAAAAACAACAACATCAAAACAACAACAACAACATTCCGGTGCAACCCCTTCAATAGCTATTCAGTTCAACACTAGCACCCCTCCTCCTACACCCCTCCTACACCCCTACTCTCTGTTTTACCCCCTACACCCCCACCTTTCCATCCTGCCCTAACACCCCTCCCCTCCCCTCCTCTATAACCCCACATTCTACCCCTCCATCCTACACCCGCCCCTCCACCCACCCTCCACCCGCCCCTCCACCCCGCCCCTCACCCGCCCCTCCTTGCCCCTCCACCTCCACTCCTCCACCCGCCCCTCCACCCCACCCTCCACCGCCCCTCCCACCCCTTCCTCCACCCTCACTCCTCCACCCACCCTTCCACCCCCTTCCCTCCATCCTATTCTCCCACATCCCCTCCATTCCTTCTACCCTCAACCCCTTATCGCCCCTACACCTCACCTCACTCTCATCCCCCACCCCTCCTTATCCACCCCCCCTCCCTCCCTTCACCCGCCCCTCCACCACCCCTCCACCCCGCCCCCTCCACCTCCCCTCCACCCACCCTCCACCCCTCCCCTCCCACCCCCTCCACCCCCGCCCTCCACCCACGCCCTCCCACCCCACCCTCCCCCCCCACCCTCCCTTGCCCTCCCCACCCACCCCTCACCCACCCCTCCACCCTTACTCCCTTGCCCTCCACCCCTTATCCCACCCTCCCCTCCCACCCCAGCCCCTCCACCCACCCCTCCCTTGCCCTCTTACCCATCCCACCCCTCCCCTCCCACCCCACCCTCCCCACCCACCCCTCCCTTGCCCTCCCACCCCCGCCCCTCCTTGCCCTCCCACCCCCTTATCACCCTCCCCTCCCTTGCCCTCCCCCGCCCATCACCCTCCCCTCCACCCCTTACCCACCGCCCCTCCCCCCCCCACCCTCCCACCCCGCCCTCCCCCACCATCCTCCATTTATTGTCCTCTCTCCTCCCCTCCAGCGCTTATTGTTATTCCATATAGTCTCGTCTCACCCCCTTGCCTCTCTCTCCCCTCGCCGAGAGTGAGGGAAGAGAGGAGGATAGGGAGGGAGAGGTGAAGAAGAAGGGGCAAGAGTAGGGAGAGAGGAAGGTGGAGGAAAGGGGGAAGGAGAGAAAGAGTGAGATAGGGGGAAAGGGGTAGGAAAGGAGAAATGGAGGAAAAAAGAGAGAGGAAGAAAGGGAGGGATAAGAGAAGGGGGAAGAAAAAGAGGAAAAAGAGAGAGGAAGAATATAGAGAGAGAGAAGAAGAAGAGAGAGAAAGCGAGAGAGAAAGCGAGAGAGAGAGAGAGAGAGGCGGCCCTCTTGGATATTACTGTATATTTGTGTTTTTAACGGCGTCGTTTATTAATATCGCCGGTGATCATTTTCTTCACTGTCGATTTTTGAGAGTTAATAAATTCTGAGATGGGGTTATGAACTCCCTGGCTGTGAGGCATAGGGGAGAGGGGGAGGGGAGGAGAGAGGAGAGGGAGAGGGAGGAGAGAGAACGGAAGAAAAAGGTGATAAGAGTGGAAGAAAAAAAAAAAAAAAGATGCGGTGGAAAAGAGTGGTAAAAAAAGAACACGAAAGGAGATGAAATACGGCTCGAAGGAGGAAACGGAACGGAGGAGAGGGAAAGAAAGGGAATAGAGAGAAAAAAGGGGGAGTGGGGGAGGTAGAGGAGTGGACATGTGAGAGGATTGGGTGGTAAGATGGTTTATTTTTAATTTATTTATATAAGTTATGGGGAGGGGTGAGAGGCTGGGAGGAGTGAAGGAGGTGGAGGAATTTGCAGGAGAGAAGGCAAGGGGAGAACAAGGGAGAGACAGTGAGGGGTGACAAGGCTGGTTCACAACTTTATTAGATGGGTTGAGCCTTCAAAGTCACTAAGGCTCCGTGTGCTATTAAAGAATATTACTTTCATGATGGAGTCGTGGGGAGGAAGAGTATGCCTCCAGGAGAGTATTATTAGGGTGATGGTCGCTTGATGAAGGGAAGGAGAGGGAGGGAGGGAGGGAAGTCCAGGTTAAAAGGTCAAGGGGGGGGTGAGAAGGTAGAGGGCGAAAGGGGGTGGAATAAGGGAGAGTGAGAGGAAACAGGTTATAGGTTCAGGGAGACAGTGAGAATGAGACAACGCAGAGAAATCCAATCTCCTTCCCCCCCAAAAAAAATCGAGCAATTACACCACAAAAAAAAATCCAACAAAGACTCCCGCTACAGAATCACAACAGCTATAGATGATTGACAAAAACAGTTACCAAACATTGAAGATGATCACGGTAGAGCCTCACTCCATGATCACGGTAGAGCCTCACTCCATGATCACGGTAGAGCCTCACTCCATGATCACGGTAGAGCCTCACTCTATGATCACGGTAGAGCCTCACTCCATGATCACGGTAGAGCCTCACTCCATGATCACGGTAGAGCCTCACTCCATGATCACGGTAGAGCCTCACTCCATGATCACAGTGAGCTCACTCCATGATCACGGTGAACCTCACTCCATGATCACGGCGGAGCCTCACTCCATGATCACAGTGAGAGCCTCACTCCATGAAGTCACGAGTAGAGGCCTCACTCTATGATCACGGTGAGGCCTCACTCCATGATCACGGTAAGGAGCCTCACTCCATGAGAGTCACGGTAGGGCCTCACTCCTATGATCACGGTGAGGCCTCACTCCATGATCACGGTAGACCCTCACTCCATGATCACGGTAGAGCCTCACTCCATGATCACGGTAGAGCCTCACTCCATGATCACGGTAGAGCCTCACTCCATGATCACGGTAGAGCCTCACTCCATGATCACGATAGAGCCTCACTCCATGATCACGGTAGAGCCTCACTCCATGATCACGGTAGAGCCTCATTCCACGTGGTATATTAAGACGGTGATAGAAACATTATGTAAAGCCCTTGAATGATACACTGATTACCTTTGTACCTGTAGAAGGATAACTCACCTGTACTGGATTTGTGTGAACAGGCTGGTGGGATGCAGGTTATGGTATCGGGTTGGCAGTCCATTGGTTTAGGATATACAGATGTTTTACTGGGTGAGATTTTGTGGGATCGGTACCGAGTGTGAGTCAGTACCTGTAAGTATGACTGTATCACCGTCGGGGTGTCGTAAAATCCCTACTGGCTTATAAATATCCAGGCTATGTAGAGTTAGACACACCCTGACACATGTCTTCTAGCCCATCACAGTTAAAAAGATGTGTAACCCGTGGCTCACAAGGACGGAAGGAGGGAAGGAAGGAAGGAGCTGGCATCCGGACTAAAATAGATTCCGTATTAAACTTCTAAACTCTTTAATAAATTCACTTCCCAGGCCTAAAACATCAAATTACTTTAGATGATAATATTATTTTTAATGACGAATCACTGTGGAACTTGTCAATTACAGGTTAGCCAATCAGGAGAGAGATTCTTATGTTGAATTGAATTATCCATTGGGGAAGGAAACGCTTTTGATCTGATAGTTTATTTCTAGGAGGAATTTCATGACCTGAGGTGGAATTTTCTGTCTTAAGAAATATTTATGTGTGATTTATGTTGATGTAAGAAGAAAAATGAAGGATATTTAAGTTTATGTTTCAAAATTGCTGAGATGGTGTTATGGTCGTCTCATAAATGTTCATAAATACGGAGAAGAGGCAATGCAACATAGTCGTGGTGGTCGTGGTAGTCGTGGTAGTCGTGGTGGTCGTAATGGTCGTGGTGGTTGTGGTAGTAGTTGTAGTAGTTGTAGTCGTGGTAGTTGTGGTAGTCGTGGTAGTCGTCTTATACGAAGGAGGGGGTGAGGAAGGACAGGTGAAAAGGCCAGGGAGAGGCTGAGAGGGAGAGGGAGAGGGATGAGAGGAGACAGGTTAAAAAATTCAGGGAGAGGATGAGAGAGAGTGGAGGAAGGGAGAGAAGGAGAGAAGCTAAGATAGAAGAAATGAGAGAGAGGGTTGAAGCTCTGGGGGTAAGATGGAGGGTGAAGATAATCCGGGGGAAAGGGGGAAGAGAGGGAGACCGAGTAATGGTGTAAGGGGAAAAAAGTGCGTGAGAGAGAGGGAATGAAAGTGAGTGAGTGAGGAAGAGCGAGAGAATGAAAGTGAGTGACAGTGTGAGTGAGAGAATGAAAATGAAAAGTGAGAAAGTGAGAGAGAGTGAGAGCTGCCTCCCCACCTGCCGTCATTCTAGATCAAAGGTCTCTCACTCTTCGGCTGTCACAAATATTGGTTCGCCCATCACAAAACTTGGATATGAATCTTGAATGAAAGAGTTAGTCTATACCCCACTTCCTACATATTCTGACACTGCCTGCCTGATCTAAGAGCCCAGATATTTTGAACTAATTTATTTATTTATTTATTTATTTATTTATTTATTTATTTATTTATGTGTTTATTTATTTAGTGTTGGAGTAGAAACAGCCAACCATCACCTCCTCCACACAACCTTACGCTCAGAACAACATAAAAACCTCGGCTTTCACCTCAAAATAGTACACACACACACACACACACACACACACACACACACACACACACACACACCCACCTAGTTTGAGTGTGTATTATGCCTGGATATCTTTAAGACTCAACTCAGTGTAAATCGACGTGAAGATCAGTAGGCTATGTACGTCACCACTAGGGGAACACACGTCAGGTGGTTTAGGGATGGTCGTATGGTTGTTAGTTCAGCACTGTAAGGGATGGTCGTATGGTTGTTAGTTCAGCACTGTAAGGGATGGTCGTATGGTCGTTAGTTCAGCACTGTAAGGGATGGTCGTATGGTTGTTAGTTCAGCACTGTAAGGGATGGTCGTATGGTTGTTAGTTCAGCACCTTAAGGGATGGTCGTATGATTCTGTTAGTTCAGCACTGGGGATGGTCGTATAGTCGTTAGTTCAGCACTGTAAGGGATGGTCGTATGGTTGTTAGTTCAGCACTGTAAGGGATGGTCGTATGGTTGTTAGTTCAGCACTGTAAGGGATGGTCGTATGATTTGTTAGTTCAGCACTGTAGGGATGGTCGTATGGTTGTTAGTTCAGCACTGTGAGGATGGTCGTATGATCGTTAGTTCAGCGCAGGGGATGGTCATTATGGTTGATGATTCAGCACTGTAAGGGATGGTCATTATGGTTGTTAGTTCAGCACTGTAAGGGATGGTTGTGTAGTTGTTAGTTCAGCACTGTAAGGGATGGTCATGTGGTTGTTAGTTCAGCACTGCTGAGGATGGTCCGTATGGTCGTTAGTTCAGCACTGTAAGGGATGGTCGTATGGTTATTAGTTCAGCACTGCTTGGGGATGGTCGTATGGTTGTTAGTTCCAGCACTGTAGGGATGTGGTCGTATAGTCGTTAGTTCAGCACTGTAAGGGATAGTTGCTTATGGTTATTGGTTTCCAGCACTGTAAGGGATGGTCGTATGGTTGTTAGTTCAGCACTGTAAGGGATGGTCGTATGGTCGTTAGTTCAGCACTGTAAGGGATGGTCGTATGGTTGTTAGTTCAGCACTGTAAGGGATGGTCGTATGGTTGTTAGTTCAGCACTGTAAGGGATGGTCGTATGGTCGTTAGTTCAGCACTGTGCTTCATTGTTGTGCAGGAAGCAACGTTTTGATTCTCCTTCTTAATTTAATGTATTTTTTTTATTTTCATCTTCGTCAAACTTTTTTTTTATTGATTGAATGTAAAAACTGTAGGAAAAATAACAACAAAGATTTTTAATATGTTTATTTGCGACAAGTAGGGTGTTACTTGACGTAGACTCCGGTTAACGTAAAAAACCTACTGTAACTTACGACTCATATTAACAGGAATGGACCACTGACCGCTGCCTAACTTTGGTCTGTTCCTGCCCCTAAGCCGCCTAGATATTGTCTTTGGCTCAAGTACCCAAGTTCTGGTCGAGCATTACTATAGTTACCTTCTGGGGAATAGCATGCGAGAAAGCCACACTAAAGTATTACGTATTTGGAAGCAAGGTTAAGACTGGTAGCAAATATAATAAACTTTCAAACAACTCGATATTTAAGGATGAAAATATAGAAACTTTTCATTGGGGATGGCGTTAGATCAGGTTAGGTTAGGTTAAGTTAGGTTAAGTTAGGTTAAGTTATGTTAAGTTAGGTTAAATGTTAGCGTCAAAATATCACCCGAGCTTTACCTCAGAGCGTCACCTAAATCAAGTATTATGTGGAGGTGGAAAAATCATTCTCCACTGTAACAAAACACAGACCTGACTCGTGTTTTATTCCCACAGTAAATATTCACATTCCCTGCCTGTATGACCCACCCACACCCACCCACACCGACCCACACCCACCTACACCCACCCACACTGACCCACACCCACCCACTCCCCCACACTCGACCCCTGTGATTTTTTTTTTATTATTTACGTTGGATATTTGCACCCTAACTTAACCCAACCCAACTTAACCTAACCTCCCATTATTAAACTTACCTATTCTAACTCAGACTGGTTTTAAACTAATAGAAGCACTGTAATTCGACAATTCCCACACACCCACCTGTTGTAAAATTTGGTGATTGAATTCTCTCTTTATTTTTGGAATTACTGTAATTTACCTGTACAGTATAATTGGCGAGTGTTAGTTTTAGAGCAATAAGTTGAAAGCGCAGGTAAAAACTAATTATTACCTGACCAGTCTGATGAGATACATGACTCGGTTACCTACCTTTAATTAATTTCCCTCCCGTATTTTTAATTGTTAGTGACGATCATGTTATTATAGAGTGCGAGCTGTGATGCGCCTGTTGTTTTTATTAGTGTTTTTATTTGTGGTGTTTTATTGGGGGGTATTTAGGTTAATGTTGATGTAATTTAACAGGATTGTTTGAGTGTTTGATATTGTGGAATGTTTAGTGGGGTAATTTATCTTAGTGTAGGTAAACTAAGTATTATGTCATTATCATTATTATAGTCATCATCATTATCATCCTCCTCCTCCTCCTCCTCATCATCATCATCATCATCATCATCATCATCATCATCATCATCATCATCATTATCATCATTATCATCATTATCATCATCAGGTGTGTAATGATTTTACTATAAGTGTTTGCATGTCTTTAATTCAGGGATAGTGTTTGGTTATTAGCGGAATAGATGACTGGAACTGTTGGCTCGTTCATTACCTCTCTGTAATTTCTCTCGAGTTTATAAATATTGATATGTTGATGAGAAGACGATTGAATATTATCTAAAGTGTGTGTGTGTGTGTGTGTGTGTGTGTTTTATAGACAATTTTAATCTAAATCCAAGTAATTCGATTCGCCTGAAGGTCCCTAACCTAACCTAACCCCTCCCCCAGGTACCATCAGGGCGTTAATTAAATCCTCAGGTGAAAGAAGCTGTGGGACGCTAATTCTACCTGTTGATAATAGCGTCGTCAGCCACAGAGTAAACACGGCCAGGTGGTAATGTTTGTTTACGTATTAAGAGCGAGGAGAGGCAGCGAGGGAGGGGGGGGGGTTAGAGTGTATTGGTGGTGAGTAGTGGTGGTGGTGGTGGTAGTGGTGGTGGGCAGCAGTGGTGGTGGTGGTGGTGGTGGTAGTGCTCCTCCTCCTCCTCCTCCTCCTCCTCCTCCTCCTCCTCCTCCTCCTCCTCCCTCTCGTCCTCCAACTGCCGCTTGGTCATATAAGATATAGGACCCCGAGCAGGATTCCACAGCAGGTGTACAGGATATGAAGGATTCCATAGCAGGTGTACAGGATATGAAGGATTCCACAGCAGGTGTACAGGATGTGAAGGATTCCACAGCAGGTGTACAGGTGTGAAGGATTCCATAGCAGATGTGTAGGAATATGAAGGATTCCACAGCAGGTGTACAGGATGAAGGATTCCACAGCAGGTGTACAGGATATGAAGGATTCCACAGCAGATGTACAGGATGTGAAGGATTCCACAGCAGGTGTACAGGATGTGAAGGATTCCATAACAGGGGTATAGGATATGAAGGATTCCACAGCAGGTGTACAGGATGTGAAGGATTCCACAGCAGGTATACAGGATGTGAAGGATTCCATAGCAGGTGTATAGGATATGAAGGATTCCATAACAGGTGTACAGGATGTGAAGGATTCCACAGCAGGTGTACAAGATGTGAAGGATTCCACAGCAGGTGTACAAGATGTGAAGGATTCCACAGCAGGTGTACAGGATGTGAAGGATTCCACAGCAGGTGTACAGGATGTGAAGGATTCCACAGCAGGTGTACAGGATGTGAAGGATTCCACAGCAGGTGTACAAGATGTGAAGGATTCCATAGCAGGTGTACAGGATGTGAAGGATTCCATAGCAGGTGTACAGGATGTGGATGATCCTAGAGCAGGTGTTACAGATGCAGGGGGGTGGGGGGTGGGGGGGGGGGGCAGGAAGACACACAACCTCGCTGGCCAACACATAACACATCACATCAATTGACATTCCGCTTAATGTATCATTGTGGTGCTCATTGAGGCGTTAATGGTCCATGGTCAATGGTCGCCCGCATCACCCCGCCCGCTGCTTCCTCATTGGTTCTCCTCCATTGTGTGGTCCTGTCTCGAGCCTCAGGACGCCCGTCACCGCCACACACCCCGCCGCCAGGGCTTGTCTCTCTGTTGCTTGGGTTCTGTTTGTTCTCTGGGGCTCGTCTCTCTTTCCTGAACCATCCTTAGCACCACCAAGATTATATCAACCTAATCTAACCTTCCTACCTACAACATAATCAACCTTACCTCTAACTTATATTAACCTAACTTAAATCTAGCTTAAGTTAACCTAACCTAATTTCCGTAGTTCCACTTGTAAGTTTATCTAATTATTTTATTAATTCATATAAACTTCCTCCTGGTATGACGGACGGTGAGCGGTGATCAGAGTCATAGTGTGAGGTAGAAGGTAGGTTATCACATGGTTTAACCTACACGGGTTAACTCACCTTGACAGGATGTTAGTCCACCGTAAGGTTTACCCTTCTGTCGGTAACTACACCCGATAGTGTACTCATAAACCGGTTACACAAGGGTCAGTATACAAGGGAAAACAGTCCACCGCCCGGTCAGGAATTGGTCCTGTGACTATTCGCTCGCCAGACGAACGCTCTTCCACCTAAGCTCCTGGATTTAATCAAACTCAAGCTGTTAACGTGACAATTCGTCCTGGTTCTCGGTCCGGTTCTGGGGACCTTTTTGTACCCAAGTTCGGTGCAATAGAACCGTGTTTACTAAGTGGTGGGAGGAATCACACAGCTGCACAACACAGCCCCGGAATTTCACGCCGACGCATGTAAATTCCCCCCCTCCCAAAAAAAATAAAGCCATCGAGGAGTCGGGCTGAAATGTTTATGCAAAACAAAGGTTTCGTCGAGTCTGGCGTTGTCTGGTTACGAATATCAGGAGCCAGACACCCAGGGAGCGTCTCACACCTGCTCACTGCCGCGCTTATGCCGCCTTACATGTCACACTTATATGATGATACTTATAATTTACTTAAATGTAATACAGAACAAATTTTGGGTATGTGTGTGTGTGTGTGTGTGTGTGTGTGTGTGTGTGTAGGAGGGAATGAGTGTGTTTTGGGGTGAAATAGTGAGTTGGCGTGAATAAGTTAAGGACAGATTGAGTGTGTGTGTGTGTTGGAGGAGTTGATTGTTTGTAGTACAAGTCTGATACTGTATAGGATGGGATTGAGTGTGTGTGTGTGTGTAGGACGAACAGACTCCACACTCCTCCCAGCGAATATAAACAAACCTTCTTTCCCATACAGTAAAAAACAAAAAGTAAACAACAATGAGTATCTCAATAATTTTCACTGAGGCTCAAGGTTAACGAGACCCCACTCCTGCCAGCTACTCGTTAATGTCCTGTTAGGTAATTAATCACTAATCTGAGTAGTAATTATAAGTGGCGTCTTCAAGCCACTGTTGTGAGACATATTATGGTGGAGTCATTATTGTAAGAAATGAGAAGGAGAGAGAAAAAATGATGATTGAGAATTGTAATAAACGGGAAGGGAGTGTAATTAATAACTTTGGTTGAATAATGTAATAAATGAAAGGGGGAATTATTACGTAAGGGTAAATATTTTAATAAGTAGAAGGGAAATTAATTAGGAAAGTTAAATATTGTAACGAGTTAAAGGAGATTAATTACTTGAATATTACAATAACAAGGAAGGAAAGTAATTATTGTTTGAGTTTCTGTTGAGATGAGTTAATTATGATGACTTATTGTAATTAAGGTTGAAGTATTGTTGATGATTATGGTTGAGTTTGGTGGTAAATAAGAGTGAAGACGATTATTATGGTTGACAAGTAGTGGTGGTGGTTGGGGGACTTCGGAGTATGAGGTGATCTATCATACACACACCTGGAGCCTGACAGGTGTGTATACTGATGAGCTTCCGGAGGCAGTCTTGGAGTGTGTGTGTGTGTGTGTATCATAAAACACACACACACACACACACACACATTCTGTTTCTCCCTTTTATATTTTTATATTTGTTTATTTTTTATTTTATCTTTGTCTACATTAGCTCACTTACTCCCTATCTCTATTCCCTTCTCCCACCTATCTCCCCTCTCCCCCCCCACCAGCTACTCTCCCTCCCCCCTCCTCTACACTAAGTCCGTTCATCACACACACTACCACTTGACCATTTAGCTTGTAGAATTGGTCACAAGTTTTCCAATTATACCAACAATTGCGGCGGATCTCAAGTCCTACACAAAGATCGTATTCCCGGGGCATTGCATGTCGCGGTACAGCGGTTTAGGAGCAGTTTAACCCTCCAGCGTAATTAAAGATGACGTCACGTTCCCGCCAACTAGAGTATGGATTGGTTGCTTCTACGTTCAGCTGGAATTGTTTATCTTGTTTATTTTGTTTGCTTTGTTTTTATTTGTTGGTGTTGTTGTTTTTATCCCTAAAGTGTAATGTTGAAGTGGTTACTTGAAATACGTGTTGTTGTAGTTCTCTTTTACTCAATCTAGGACGTGACAACACTCCAAACTAACTCACGTAAAATGACTGTCAGAAAGGCGGATTCTCTGTGGTTCGTGACTTCATTTCGGCTAGCAAGTTATCTCGCTATTTTTGTGTCTTATCTTAAGTGAGTCAGATAGCTTACATTCTCACCTGCAGACTCCTGTAGGTGGTGAGGGAGAGGAGGGATATATTGTACGCTACTCAAGTCTTTATTTACCTTTAGTTTTCACTGTTATTAATTGGAGGCGCTCTAGTTAGGTTAGGTTGTAATGTATTTTAAATGAGGGGTTGATTGTATCTACACACACACACACACACACACACACACACACACACACACACACACACAAACGCAACCTCAATCCACAAACTACAACTATAAATTCTCCCCCTCTAACATAACTTCCCATCTAAGTCTCCCAAGTTCTATTTCTCCTTCAAATTAAAAAAAAAAATGTTCCGTTTTCAATGACTCTAGACGCTGTGTGTGTGATCCTCTGCGATACGTCAGTCCTCACTTCGTTTATTATTCTCGGCTCTTTGTCCCTTATTTACTCAAACAAAGGTCATGTTTGCAGGTGTAAATCGGTACCTGGATCGGCACAAAAGCTTCGAACCTTTGAACGAACCTTTGAAGCTTTTGACTCTTAAGCCTTCCAATTTCAAGGTAATATGAAGTGGTATAATCAAGTCAAAGTTACTCTATTGGTTCCTGTGGGGTTCATTACACCTGTGTTAGGTAAAGGTATGCCTCTCTCTCTCTCTCTCTCCCTCTCTCTCTCTCTCTCTCATCCCCCTTCTGCCTTCTACCCTTCTCTTTCTATTTCTTTTAGTTCTTTTTTTTTTACCTCTCTCTCCCTTTCATTTCCCCTCCTCTGTCCCTTCAACTTGTCCTTTCTCTCTTTTCCTTTTAATTATCTCTCTCTCTCTCTCTCTCACCCTATAACTAATCACTCCCTGGTGTACCTTACTTCACCCCAAAGTGAGGAGAGGAGAGGAGAGGACGTATCGCTGTTGGTCTCACTGGGTCAAAGTTCAAGGTCATTATGTATAAATCTATATGTGAGAGAGAGAGAAAGAGAGAGAGAGAGAGTCTGTCTGTGTGAGTGTGTCTATTTGTGTACGTGTGTCTGTGTGTATGTGTGTGTGTGTGTGGGTCGAGAAACAGGTTGACGACAAGCGCTCATAAAAGTAAGAGGGTGGTAGGTGGAAAAAGGAAAGTGAGGGAGTGTGAGATATGGTAGGAATGTAGAGGGCGCTGCCTTCCAATTATCTGGTGGAGAGAGAGAGAGAGAGAGAGAGAGAGAGAGAGAGAGAGAGAGAGAGAGAGAGAGAGAGAGAGAGAGAGAGAGAGAGTCCTAAAAGTCACAGAGGTGCTTGGCATATGTTCTGAAGCTAGTGGTGGTGAAAGTTATGGTGTTAGGAGAGAGTGGTGAAAGTTATGGTTAGGAGAGAGTGGTGAAAGTTATGGTGTTAGGAGAGAGTGGTGAAAGTTATGGTGTTAGGAGAGAGTAGTGAAAGTTATGGTGTTAGGAGAGAGTGGTGAAAGTTATGGTGTTAGGAGAGAGAGAGTGTGTTGAAAGTTATGGTGTTAGGAGAGAGAGAGTGGTGAAAGTTATGGTGTTAGGAGAGAGAGAGTGGTCAGAGTTATGGTGGCAGAGTTTCTCTCTCTCTCTCTCTCTAGCTAGCTAGTATGGTGGTCACTGCATAACAACATTGGCAAGTCTCAGTTCTGGTGTTTTCATATAGATTGGCCCTCGTTATGTTTAATGTTAAGGTGTCCTAATTAGCCTTGACCGCTAAGACAAGTTGGTCGCTAGATTTGACCGCTAAGGCAAGGTGTCCTTGTTAGACTTGGTCGTTAAGACAAGTTGGTCGCTCGCGCTGTGACCAACTACGCAGTGATTTGCCAGTTCTGTTTGCTTCCTAGACTGGCGGTGACCTTTGGTGTGGTGACCTTTCAGTATAATCTTTTTGTCGTTGTCTGAAATTCGTCTTAAGTTGCTATGTCGAGCTATTTCCGAGGCCGGTCGATAGAAAGTTTTGTAAAGGTCAACTGAAAATTGTGGTCGAATACACACACACACACACACACACACACACACACACACACACACACACACACACACATTTTTATCTACAGTACAACATTTATTTGGCCAAACTAACAATTATTATCGACGGTGGTGGGGGGGGGATGCCTTATATTTTTCAATGCTGATATATAATAATGTTATATTTTATTCACAAATCATAAACTGTATACGAGTAGTGACATCAGGAAAAGACGGTCTGAAAAGTTCCTCAAATATCTCTAATATATATTTTTTGGGGGATAAAAAAGTTTATATATATTTTTTAATATTTTTATTAATATTTTCTGGGATGTTATTCTGCTGTAAGACGAAAGAAAGAAAAAATATTCGAGTTTCAGTTGATTTCTTGTGAGCGAGAGAGCAGCCTTCATCCTTCAACATAATGTATTACCTTCAGAGTGTGTGTGTGTGTGTCTGGTGTAGATTCTGGATTCTTTGGAAGATTCATTTGAATTTCTGAATTTCTATTTGAGGAACTGATTGATCTGCGGCGCGTGAGACAATGACTAAAACTTTCCCTTGATAAAATTCTTCCCTGGCAGTGATTGATGTTCTCTCCTCTTACCTCCGACTCCCCCGAATGTTTTAGTTCTCTCCCTCAAGTCCTTTGGATCGTTGGCGCTTTATCTTGAGAAAAAATCATCCTAAAAGTAACTCGATTGTGTCATGTGGACCGCCAGATGCCGTGGCTCTGAGGAAGGTTGAACCAGACTTCTCTCTGTTATGATCCACCGCACCTTCAGCAGTTCATTCTAATCGTGCAATGCAGCTGTATTCTTGGTTGGAGGTATTCATGAATCTTTTTCCCTCTTATGATCCAATTCTCCCCCAGTGTAGTCTAATCATTAAGTGCAGCTGTAAGATCTGTTCTCAGAGAAATGTTTCGGGTAACAGTAGTCATTTTCCAGCCGATATGTGAGGAGCCCAAATTCTTAAACAAGTTTGCGTGGCGTGTAGTGGTGGTGTGAGCCTTAGAGGTGGTGTAGGGACCCGCCTTCTCTACCCCCAGTAATAATCATTCATGCAGCTTTAAAACCTTGTAGACAACAGTGATCAATGTCCAGCTGGAATTCTTGAGTGTTAGAAACATTCCATTGTGTTGTGGATCACTGGAAAAGGCGATACCAGTTTTCTGTTGATCTATAGCTTCTCTAACTCGTATTAATCCTTCAGTAATAACTGTAAGTTCCCATAAAAGCTTCAGATAACTTCATTGGTAATTTGTTGGGTGATAAAGTCCACCTCTCAATTATTGCGAGAGGACCCGACAGTCTTGAATAGGTTTATGCTGTGGTGTGAACGTCTGGGAGTGGGGTTGGCCCGGCACGTGGGCTTTCAATGGCTACTTGGGTGTAGGTTATGCCTCGTGGACTCTTTAACTGGAGTATATGGCACTGCTGGCACTTACGCTGGAGGCACTTGTTCCCAAACGCTCATGTTTCAGCCATTACTGTACAGGTATGAGAGTGAGACACGGAATGCCACCTTCACCTGAGGCAACCATTAGGTGTTCTTTTTCATTCAAAGGAGAGAATGGATACACCTTACTTGTGGGTGGTGGAGGCTGTGTTGTGCTGGGTGTTTGTGTGGCTCATGGGTGTAAGAGAACTGAAGAAGAATATTGACTTGTACTCGAATACGTACTTTAAATTTCTGGGGAAAGTGGATTGTAGCGCGGGAAAAGTTGGAATAAAGTTGACGTGTGTGTTGTATCGATAAACGTGTGGATATTCGTGTATGTTGTATCGATAAATGTGTGGATATTCGTGTATGTTGTATCGATAAACGTGTGGATATTCGTGTATGTTGTATCGATAAATGTGTGGATATTCGTGTATGTTGTATCGATAAACGTGTGGATATTCGTGTATGTTGTATCGATATATGTGTGGATATTCGTGTATGTTGTATCGATAAACGTGTGGATATTCGTGACTATTTTAGCTTCAGGGAAAAATTAGTTATACTTAGGAAGAAGTGGGGCAAAAAGTCTGGGAATTTTGTTGTCAATCTAGTGTGAGAAAGATCGGTCGAATGAATACAATATTTAACCTTATAAATAAATCCAGATACATTTGGATATTTCTCTGTGTTTTTTGCTCTTCTCTCTATCTCTCTCTTTATCTATTCTCGTTTATTCTTATATTTTATCACTAATTACCTTCTGAATACCTGACACCATATTCACGACAAAAAAATTCATTAAAAACAGGTGATATCGTCCGTGTATTAATTTATCGACAAGGTATTTAGAATAAATTTACAGTATTGACCAAAATAAATAGGAACATTGGGAAGGCGTGTTTATGGAACCTGTAGTGAACAGTGAAACCAGGTGATTCATAGTAAGCTGGTGCCTGTTACGCTGCTTCGGTGACTGCTATGATTCCCACACCAACAGTCAGGAAATGAATAACTATTGAATAACAGTAAATAAATAACAATAATGAACAACATATTAATAACAGTAATGAATAACGGTATATGAATAACAATATATAAATAACACACTGCAGTACACAAAAAAAAAACTTCGGTTAAAACAGTGGAGGAAATTAACGGGAAATACCACACCTCGAAACAGACCAAGACTTTAAAGTAAATTAATCCAATTTTAATCATGGCAATCAGTTAAAATGTGTATTAATAACAGGAAAAAATTAAATTATATACATTTGTCATATGAAACACCCACTCCTGTTTCACTCCACCACCCTACTCCACTCCCACTCCACTCCCACACACACACACTCCAGTATATACAAAGTTGACTCAGGCAAAACTCCTTCAGAAAGTAGCGGCCAAAGTTACAGGACCTCAACACCGTCTCCTCCCTCAAACACCCGAGTCATCTTAACATATGTCTGCTTACCTCACCGAGTGCCATATTATGTTAAGGAGGGGGGGAGGGGTGGGAAGGGGCAAGAGGAGGGAAGGGGGAAGAGGAAGGAGAGGGGGGGGGAAGCTTAGTTCTCAGAGGATCCAATATATTGCTACAGTATATTTTAGTGTAGTCAAGATATTCTCAGAAGTTCTCTTATGTAAGTATATTAAATTTCTGACTTACGACTGTTTTGAATTTTGACAGCTTTCTTACGCTTTCTTAGATCAAGTTACAGACAGACAGACAAGATGGTGGGGGCGATAAGCTGAACCTCGACCGTGAATAGATGTGTTTGTTTGTTTGTTTGTTTGTTTGTTTGTTTGTTTATAAGATTGTGGGGTAAAGACCTTCTGGAGTTTATGAATACAGCGTAGAGAGAGCGAGAGAGAGAGAGAGAGAGAGAGAGAGAGAGAGAGAAAACAGAACAACTAAACACAGACTAGGAAAGAGACAGACAGACAAGACAGATAGACAGAGACAGACAGACAGACAGACAGACAGACAGACAGACAGACAGACAGACAGACAGACAGACAGACAGACAGACAGACAGACAGACAGACAGATAGAGAGACAGACGTTGACATAATAATATACAACACATTTTTCTTTCACACGATACTTGGAAATAGGCTTAGAAGTATACATACATACATACATACATACATACATACACATGTATGGGCCGTAATGGTATTCAGGAAGAGGTGAGGTGAAGGTGTGTGTGCAATCTACCCGTGAGTGTGAAGTGAGTCTCCTTTTCCATTAT
This sequence comes from Homarus americanus, assembly GCF_018991925.1. Classification (NCBI taxonomy): domain Eukaryota; kingdom Metazoa; phylum Arthropoda; class Malacostraca; order Decapoda; family Nephropidae; genus Homarus; species Homarus americanus. Next base: position 709,279 of record NW_024723430.1, read on the forward strand.
ACACACACACACACTGACACTCACACACACACACCCATTATATCTCTATGCCTTTCATATTATTCACAATTTTCCCCGAGTTGATATATTTTCCTCAACTCTCGTTACCTATCATATATTTGCTGAGGAGATTACGTCACTGATGTAACCCACGGTGGATATAATATTTACCTGTGAATTCAATCCACGACTTTTTGAATAACAAGAGCAACTGCAGAGCGACGGCACAAATGGACACTGTCGGGATAATTCAGCTATGGATACTGTCGGGATATTCAGCTATGGACACTGTCGGGATATTCAGCTATGGACACTGTCGGGATATTCAGCTATGGACACTGTCGGGATATTCAGCTATGGACACTGTCGGGATATTCAGCTATGGACACTGTCGGGATATTCAGCTATGCATACTGTCGGGATATTCAGCTATGGACACTGTCGGGATATTCAACAACGACAAAAAAAAAAACCCTGGATATTGTCACTAGCACCAACTAAGGGGCGGCCTATGTATGTATATAAAACACTCGTAAATTTGATAAAGTAATGCGGGTATAACTTTTTGTTTAGATATTTGTTTTAATGTGTATGTTATTTGATGTTGATTGTGTGTTTTTAGGGCCGTTTTTCTGCCCCTTTTTTTCCGTGGGTCTTTTGATATTGAATGTTTGTGTGGTGAGGGTGATGGGTGTGTGGTGTGGGTGATGGGTGTGTGGTGAGGGTGATGGGTGTGTGGTGTGGGTGATGGGTGTGGTGGGTGTGATGGGTGTGTGTGATGGTGTGTGGTGATGGGTGTGGTGAGGGTGATGGGTGTGTGTGGGTGATGGTGTGTGGTGGGTGATGGTGTGTGGTGTGGGTGATGGTGTGGTGAGGGTGATGGGTGTGTGTGGGTGATGGGTGTGTGGTGTGGGTGATGGGTGTGGGTGTGTGGTGGGTGATGGTGTGTGGGTGATGGGTGATGGGTGTGTGGTGTGGGTGATGGGTGTGTCGTGATGGGTGTGTGTGGGTGATGGTGGTCGTGATAGGTGTGTGGTGTGGGTGATGGGTGTCGTATGGTGATGGTGTGTCGTGATGGGTGTGTGGTGTGGGTGATGGGTTTGTCGTATGGGTGATGGGTGTGTCGTGATGGGTGTGTGTCGTATGGGTGATGGGTGTGTCGTGTGGGTGATGGGTGTGTGGTGGGTGATGGCGTATGGGTGTTGTGTCGATGGGTGTGTGGCGGGTGATGGGTGTGGCGTGGGTGATGGGTGTGTCGTGGGTGATGGTGTCGTGGGTGATGGGTGTCGTGTGGGTGATGGGTGTGTGGTGAGGGTGATGTGGTGTGTCGTGTGGGTGATGGTGTGTCGTGGGTGATGTGTGTCGTGGGTGATGGGTGTGTCGTGGGTGATGGGTGTGTCGTATGATGGTATGTGCGGGTGATGGGTATGTCGTGTGGGTGATGGGTATGTCGTGTGGGTGATGGGTATGTCGTGTGGGTGATGGGTATGTCGTGTGGGTGATGGGTATGTCGTGTGGGTGACCGTAAGCCTCTTGACCACACTTAACCCTGGCATTGATACACTTCATTTGTTGATACTCCTCCAAGCGCGTCATCACCACCAGCCTCAGAACACAACACCACATGCTCCTCTCTCTGGCACAACACCAGGATCACAACAAGCTCCTCATGCTCCTCGGTCTAACCTAACCTAACCTAACCTAACCTGACCTAACCTAACCTAACCTAATCTAACGTAACCTGACCTGACCTGACCTAAACTAACCTAACCTAGTTTATAATAGGAAAGTTAAAAGGCGGAAGAGGCAGGACCGAGGGCTTGGTCTTCTGTGTGTTGTATTATGAGACCCACTTTCACCTTAAAATTCCCAACACTAGCAAGAGTAATCAACAGCGCCTGACGTTCCTCTTCATCCCACATTGAAACCATTTTTTACACTTACGCCAGACGAACACTCGCCTGTCATCAGCCTGTAGTCGAACTCTTTAACAGTTCAGTGTCAGCGTGGGCATTCAGTGGACGGCTGAGTGGGAGGTGAGTGGGAGGTGACTTCACAACAACTGGGCTCAAATTTATGTGTTATGTGACACTCACTCTCGACGGCCTCAGAAAATGATGTCACATGTAAACTCTCTGTCTCTTCAGCTCAGTTTAGAATGATTAAAAATATAGTAAAAACATAACTTTCAAAATGGCATCAGACCCACGCTGAGACTATACCATCACTACATATTTCTAACTAAAACTAACGTCCAAAATCAATGTCTCACACACACACTCTACTAGATACACTCACCTAACACCTACACACACACTCTACTAGATACACTCACCTAACACCTACACACACACTCTACTAGATACACTCACCTAACACCTACACACACACTCTACTAGATACACTCACCTAACACCTACACACACACTCTACTAGATACACTCATCTAACACCTACACACACACTCTACTAGATACACTCACCTAACACCTACACACACACTCTACTAGATACACTCATCTAACACCTACACACACACTCTACTAGATACACTCACCTAACACCTACACACACACTCTACTAGATACACTCACCTAACACCTACACACACACTCTACTAGATACACTCATCTAACACCTACACACACACTCTACTAGATGCACTCATCTAACACCTACACACACACTCTACTAGATACACTCACCTAACACCTACACACACACTCTACTAGATACACTCACCTAACACCTACACACACACTCTACTAGATACACTCACCTAACACCTACACACACACTCTACTAGATACACTCACCTAACACCTACACACACACTCTACTAGATACACTCACCTAACACCTGTAAGGGCGTACGAGCGGTCAGAATTCAATATGGATGACAGATTCATTGCGCCTCACTGCACCACAATACTAGATTTAGGGCCGTGTTGTCAGGGCGTTGTGTTTACCCCCGCTGATTTAAGATCCTCGGCGTTGGGGGGGACAGGTGGTTTGTTTACAGGAAAAAATAACAACATATGGTTCAGGTCAGGTGTTTATAAACCGGTTTTATATATAGTTAGGGGGTTAGAGAGAGGGTGGAAGGGAAGTTGGGAGGGAAGGGTGAGAAGAGGGGAGGGACGGGAGGATGGGAAGGAAGGAAGGATGGAGGGAGGGAGGATGAAGAACAGTGAATGACTGGTTCCTACATCATGAAGAACAGGGATTGTTGAATATAAAGTGAAATATGAATACATAAAACATACGGAATTAGTTATAAACTTGAGTAAAATGTATACTGTAGTTTAATAAAATACAGTTAAATACAAAATTCAGAGTTAAATAAAGAGTTAAATATACACTTGAAGATAAGGTTTAAAACACAAGGTTAAATTTCTGTACCGAGAATTAAGAGACAGGGGGTACAAATAGTGCCGTATACAGTACATGTGTTGTAGGAAGACGAAGACGAAGAGGGGAGACGAGGAAAACTGTGTTGTAGAAGGAGACGAAGACGAAGGAGAGAGACGAGGAAAACTGTGTTGTAGAAGGAGACGACGAAGGAGAGAGACGAGGAAAACTGTGTTGTAGAAGGAGACGACGAAGGAGAGAGACGAGGAAAACTGTGTTGTAGAAGGAGACGACGAAGGAGAGAGACGAGGAAAACTGTGTTGTGGAAGGAGACGACGAAGGAGAGAGACGAGGAAAACTGTGTTGTAGAAAGACGAAGACGAAGGAGAGAGACGAGGAAAACTGTGTTGTAGAAAGACGAAGACGAAGGAGAGAGACGAGGAAAAATGTGTTGGTTGATAATATCGTTGTTGTCACTTAGTGGAAGACGACAACAACGTCTCGTCGCCCGGGGATGGCCAGTAAAGTTAACTCTCCCGACACATGTATGTTGTAAATGAGATTAATGTCTTGAGCACCCGCACTGGCGCCTTAACCAGGGTGGTCTGTCTGTCTGTCTGTCTCTTAATGTATGCTTGATGAAGTGTGTGTGTGTGTGTGTGTGTTGGTTAAGTCTCTGTTAGTTAACCACCTTAATGGGTAGTGACCGCGCTTGATAGTGTCCTTTGCCAGACATTGCTCTTATCACCCCCAGGCACTTTCTTTAAGCGTCACTGTCCATACCAGCCAGTGACGTTATCAGATACTTTTATCACCAGGCAGTAACATCACCCGGCACTTTCCAACTCTATCAGTGACTTCATACGTCTGCCAGTGACACCCAGAGCAGACAGTGACCTTTGTGATGGGTGTCAGCTGTTGGACCAATCACCTCACGGGATTGTTCGTATAGATCCTTTTTATCGGTGACACCACTGTTGCCAGAGTCACCACTGTTGCCAGTTATTAATGCTACCAGGACCTCACTGCCACCATCCACTGTTGCCAGAACCACCACTGCCACCATCCACTGTTACCAGAGTCCCCATTGCCACCACTGTTGCCAGAGTCATTACTGCCACCATTGTTACCAGAACCACCACTGCCACCATCCACTGTTGCCAGAACCACCACTGCCTCCATCCAATGCAGTGTTGCCAAAGTCACCGCTACCTCCATCCGCCATTGTTACGAGAGTCACCAATTCCACTACTATTACCAGAGCCACGACTACTTCCAGTATAGCCAGAACCACCACAACCTCTGGTGTTAACAGAAACTCTACTACCTTCACTGTTGCCAGCACCACAACCACTCTACTAGTAGTGTTGCCAGAACCGTTCCCACCACAACTTTTACTAGAGTCACTACTACCTCCAGTGTTGCCAGAACCAGGAAGCAAACCATCGTTGCCAGATTTATAGGGTGGGATATTGTAGACAGAAGTGAGGGAATGGAATTGCCTTAACCCGGTTATCGTTGGGGCATATGGGACTTTGATCGCTTTATTGACATATAGAGTGGATCGTAAAATTGCTTTGAAATGTGATTTTTCCTGCTCTCGGTGTGTCAATAGCGGCCCTCTCTAGCGACGTGATTTATGTCCCGAAGACGTTATTAAGAAGCTGATCCAAGACTCGAGGCTGACGCTACCGGGGAGTCTTACTTTATTGTTCCTTTCCATGAGGCTTAGAGAGGGGAGGGGGGGCATGGTAGAGTCTCAGTTCATTTTCGACGCCATTATTTTGTTGTTACTGGAATGAGCTGGAGTGTTGAGTGGAGTGAAATGGACGGGAAGGGAGTGGAGGGGAGGGGAGTGGACGGGAATAGAGTGGAATGGACGGGGAGGGAGTGGAGGGGAGGGGAGTGGACGGGACGGGACGGAAGGGGAGTGGAGTGGAGTGAAGTAGACGGGAGTGGAGGGGAGTAGAGTGGAGAGTGGTGGTATCAAGCAACTGGGCTGGTGTGCTGTGGTAGTTATTGTGTTTGTGGTGGTCCCTGGTGTTGTCACACACACACACACACACACACACACACACACACACACACACACACACACACACACACACACACACACGCATGAATTATAATGTCAGTACACCTTCACAAGTCATCCACCACCACAGACGCGGTAATTAAAAAAATGCCGATGTTACAGATAATGACGTTGATATATGCTGGGATTTTCAACATTTAAATAATCCTCTTTGCAAGGATAGTTAGCATGCAGCGTGAATAATGATTTACGGCCCGCGGTGAGACCCAGATTGATACATGAAATTTTTAGTGGAACGAAATTTGTTAACTTCATTATTGGTGATAGTGTGTTGGAGGGAGGGGGGGTGTGTTGGGGGGTGTTGGTGTGTGTTGGGGGTGTGGTATGTGTTGTGTGTTGATGTGTGTGTGTTGAGTGTGTGTTGAATGTGTTGGTGTTTGCTTGTTGTGTGCCTGTGTGTTCCCTACCATAAACAAATACCAAAAGAACTTAAAGTAAACAGTTTACCTTGGCACTCCTACACCAAGCCTTCTGTACATACTGCACTTGACAGCCTTCACTTCCCCAACTATAGAGTGAGGTGCACAGGTACAGCTTGATGGACTACGGTGCTCCAAGATCGAACCAGTGAATCTTAGACAGGAAACTAGTGCTGATGTCGCTTTTCAATTCTTCCTACTTTTGAGTAATAGAGTTACAGGATTTCTTCTTTTACTACCACTGCTACTACTGCTACTACTACTGCTGCTGCTACTACTGCTACTACTACTACTACTACTACTACTACTACTACTACTACTACTACTACTACTACTACTACTAATAATAATAATAATAATAATAATAATAATAATAATAATAATAATAATAATAATAATAATAATAATAATAATAATAATAATAATAAAGAAATACAAAAATGAAAAATAATGAAAAAGTGAGAAACAATATACTGTATGTTGTGTTGTCATTAGTAAGAGAAACAATTGAGACCCTGCAATTGTGTGTAAATGAGGCAGAAAGTCAGATCAGCAACCTGGGATTTGGTCACAATTTTCGTGATGCTATATGGCAGCAGGGTCTGCCATAGACAACACATTATGCTTCCAATATCTTCCCAGGTGGTAGTACCTCCCTGTTTGGTAGCTGCCTACTACCTACTACCTAAAGTTAATGAGACAACAACCACAACAACAACCAAAACAGCATCAGCTGGTGTGGGTTTTGCCATCATGGAGGCAGACACGGGGACAAGCTCTTCACGTCACACGTGGAATATTTTAATCTCTATATCACTTTGTTTTCCCAGTAAGAACATTGTATCTTGGATAATTATTGTATATAAAGAGTTCCGTAATTGTGTGGTTCTTTAAAATTGGTATATTATATTGCGAAATTTATTATGTACTGTCACAATCCAAAGTTTCTGGAGGGAAGGCGAGGCAATATTTCACACCTGTACTCTTGTGTGTGTGTGTGTGTGTGTGTGTGTGTGTGTTAGAGAAAGTAAACACAATCACATCTCACATCTTTATGAAAAACACCAAATATTAACCCGCTTCAGTAGACAAATATAACGTGTATGTGGCCACCCCAAAATAAATCCTCCCGGTACTGTACCATCATACCAGCCTCAGGGGTCCCACTACACAACACCTCCTCTGATGACTCTCCCCTCCCATCCTCCTCCTCGTCCTCCCATACGTGCCAGGTTATCCTTTTTAGATATAATTAAACCAAGTCAGTTTTGGGTCATCTTTGTCGTCCTACACGTTAATGATATTATCGGTCGTTGCCATAGAGGGAACACGAGCTTCTTTCCTCGGTCTCGTCGTGCTCGTTAACATGATATATAATATTCTACGTTTAAGCTTCGTCATAAAGTTTATACTAGTAACATGATATACAGTTCAGTATATATAGTTCTGTGTTGAAAGAAAAGTGTTTGAGTTGCCGATATAAACTGTATGTCTTGTGTGTTTTATTTTGTTTTGATTTGTTTATTATTTTTTGCTATGAGTAGTTTGTTGGTTGAGTTAAGTGAGAGAGGATGTGAGCGGTGAGGGCGTGTGTGAGTGCTGGATCCCGGACCTTGCCTGCCTGCCTGACATCCTGATTGACTGTGTCTTTTAGGGCGCCTCCAGCTGTTGCGGGGTGAGGGAGGCTGTGCTTGTATCTCTCTCTCTCTCTCTCTCTCTCTCTCACACACACACACACACACACACGCAATGAGAGGTCAATATTCCCGTGTTTTGTGCTGCATCGCCGTCGTGTTAAGGAGACGCCGTTCCGGTGAGTCAGGGACGCAGCTGAGTTTTGATTCTAAACACATCCTGATATATAAGATAAAGAAGTAATATCATTAAGAGAATGTTTGCTGGTAAAAGGAGCCATGAGCCAGGCAAGCTGTGCACAAATTACCCGCAGCACAAGGACAGCTGTTCTTGCGGTCTCCCTCCCTCTCACACGCTCCCAGAAGAGCTCACAGATGGCTACAGAAGGTCACACAGGAAAAAAAAACATCAAGAGGTCATGAGCTAACACAGATGGGTGGAGGGAAGGTTGCCGACTGCCCACAACGTCTCACAATTGCTAATTTAATTTACAAGTACATCTCTAGACACACGTGGGTCATTACGTAATCAAATTTGCATTAAACGTGTCCCTTGTGTTAGCTGTTGTGTTTTGAGTGACTATTTTAATGGATTAATTAGAGATAAACACGATAACATAAAGAGTAAATGACAACGCGAATTGTATATTTGAGTGAGGAAATTGTCGGCCCCCAAAAAGTGGTGTGTGTGTGTGTGTGTGTGTGTGTGTGTGTGTGTGTGTGTGTGTGTGTGTGTGTGTGTGTGTGTCTGTCTGTTGTCTGTCTGTATGTACAGTATGTATGTGTGTATGTGTGTGTGTGTGTGTGTGTGTGTGTGTGTGTGTGTGTGTGTGTGTGTGTGTGTCTGTCTGTCTGTCTGTATGTTCAGTATGTATGTATGTGTGTGTGTGTGTATGTTCAGTATGTATGTATGTGTGTGTGTGTGTATGTTCAGTATGTATGTATGTGTGTGTGTGTGTATGTACAGTATGTATGTATGTGTGTGTGTGTATGTACAGTATGTATGTATGTATGTATGTGGAGGAGTGTTGGCGTTGGGTTACAGGTAGGCACTGCCAGACACCACACTTAGGGGATGTGAACCTCCTCACTCCCTCACTACCCTACTCCCTCACTCCCTCACTCCCTCACTCCCCCACTCCCTCCCAGAACACCATTAAGGCACCTCACGCCTCCACCCATTCCTGCTACCCTGACTGAGAATTTCCTTTAGGTTAGGTTAGGTTAGGTTAGGTTAGGTTAGGGTTAGGCTAGGTTAGGTTAGGTTAGGTTAGGTTAGGTTAGGTTAGGTTAGGGTTAGGCTAGGTTAGGTTAGGTTAGGTTAGGTTAGGTTCATGTGGTGGTCAAGATTATTTCACACACACACACACACACACACACACACGAAAACTTAAATACTCAAGTTCGGATTGATGACCCCTGATGTGTGTGTGTGTGTGTGTGTTTATACATATTTTTATTCCTGTTTCTCTTTATATAATTTTCTTTGTGGGATAAAAATAGGAAAATATAGACTGGTCTCAGCTTCCTCCTGCTAGTGTTGTGACCCCATGATCCCTGCTGCTGTGACCCCTTGACCCCCATTGTTGTGACCCCTTGACCCCCCTCTGGCCCCCACGACCCCTGCTGTCATGATGCTTGTGTTGAGAGACATACATACATGGTTTATGTCTACCTTTTGACACCCAGGATGTGATTAGTTAGTGAGTTATTTGCGTCTTGGATGATCTAGGTTGTGATTGGTCAGTGAGTTTGTATACGTCATGGATGATTTTGGCTGTGATTGGACTCGGAGTTTAGTACGTCATGGGTGATCTAGGCTGTTATTGGACACTGGGTTTATGTACGTCATAGATGAATTTGGCTGTGACTGGACGTGAGTGAAAAACGTCATGGATGATTTTGGCTGTGATTGGTCAGTGAAATAAGTGGGTCATATGTAACCATGGCTGTGATTCGACAGTGAAATATATACGTCATTAGTAACCCTGACTGCGAATGGTCAGAGAAATAAATGCGTCATAGGAGACCTTGACTGCGATTGGGCGGTGAGTTAATGCATCATGGGAGAACCTGGCTGTGATTTGTGTTTCATGGGCCACGTGTGTCCGCTCTGGCCATTTTTCCTGGACTAAATGGAAGGGAGACTCACACTGGACGTGACCCCGCGAGGACACACACACACACACACAGCTGTCAGGTGGTTTAAACATGGTACACCAACTGGATCGATCTATCTGTCTGTCTGTCTGTCTGTAGTATCTGACTTCTCATACTGTTTCTAGACAGTTGTTTACCTTCAGCAACAGATACAACAACTTACTGAGTAATACAAAATAATGTATAAAATAGATCTCCGTTACCGACACTCATACCCTTCTCTATTTACCTTGGTTGAGTTTGTGGTTAACTATTGGTGAACCATTGTGGTTAATGTGCGGATCTGGTCATACCTAACCTAACTTAACCTGACCTGACCTAACCTTCTGTCACCACCTCTGACTTTATTACACATGGAGAGAGAGAGAGAGACTACTGGACTATCAAATAAATCAATATATAAATATTAACAAATATTCAGGTGCCAATAAAGACTATTTGAGCCAATTTCTCCAACATATTCATCTCTCTTTTGTTTTTCCCATAAATAATATAGTTCCGAGTTAGCTGCTGCTTCTAACTCATTAATAATATACAAATCAATTTATTCCTATATGAAAAAAAATATCCTCCCTGGAGATGCCTGACTATGTGCATATTTTATACCATAATGTACTAAAAAAAAAAAACTATAAAGTGAAAAATCTCATTAATTATGGTAATGAGGTTTATTGGTCATTAATGAATAAAAGCTTTTGGGATATTGATGGATACCGAGAACCTGGTAACCCGCTCCTTCTACCAGCCAGTCTTGGGGTTATATTTACCTTCAGTCAGGTTTAGTAACTGACTTTGTTTTATTCATATTACGTGGCGGTGGGGCAGAGGAGGAGGAGGAAGGGAGGTGAGTGGGAGAAGACGAAGAAGACGTGAAGATAATAGTTGAACTTATAAAAAGAGGGAAGGATGAAAATGAATGAAAAATAGAAAAGAGGAATGAAAGAGAAGTAATAAAGTCTTGGAAGAATCATTTTACATTCTCTTTGTACGGTTCTGTATTCTCATCTCTTGCTGAACTCTCAAACCTTTTATTAATTCTTTGTTTAGCTCATTCTACTAAGTCTTTTGTTATTCTATTCAAAAAAGGTGGGGAGAGGGAGAGAAGAGGGAGGGAAGCGTTCACGGTAAGGTTCAGGGAGCTATATAAGAATTTACTAGTGTCTTATCTTTTACTACAAGTGAGTTATTTTGTGTGAAAAAATTAATTGATAAATGGGACCTGTGTGTATGTGTGTGTGTGTGTGTGTGTGTGATTATTATGTCATTCTGGATGTTATTTTTGTGCTTTCGTTTGTCATTTATTTAAAACCTATCTCGACTTACTCTTTAAAAGGCAGTGTGGTCTTTAAGTATTCATTCTGGCTGACATCAGTTGGGTTTAGTCAACGTAGATCCGAAAATTTTCATCTGGAGAAAAAACAAAGCCAAGTATCCGATGAATCTCTCAAAATTCTGGTGACACGAATACCCAGGTAGTGGCCGGACCAGGAGGATGAGATCACCACATGGCCCCCGTATCAATGGCCAGATTGGTGCGTTGAGCCTCACCAATTGCACTGAGTCCCTCCCCAAATCCACATGTTGAGCCTGAGTCCCTTTCCTCTCCTTGATGTTCCCACGACACACACACACACACACACACACACACACACGTACACACACACACACACACACACACGTACACACACACACACACACACACACACACACACACACACACACACACACACACACACACACACACACACACACACACACACACATCTAGCTACGCTCAACTCATAGATTCTTTTTTTTTACAATGGTCGAGAATTTTTTATTATCATTGTTTCGTTTTTTATTCTTGTGGCTTGGGGATAGGTTTAATGACCACATGACCGCTGCTTCTTGACTATTACTGACTGATGATGTTATCTCGTGCGTGAGGATGTTTTTGTTTTATCATTGAGGTTTAAACCTACTAAATATAACCGGTTCTAAAAAATTGTATCACACACACACACACACCTATACACACACACACACACACACACACACATACACACACACACACACACACACACACACACACACACACACACACACACACACACACACACACACACACACACACAGGGTATATTACCGATATAGTTATTCTATCAGCATCATACTCAACCTAACTATGAAAACAAATACAGGAATTCCTACACCCCCCAAAAAATCTACATATTTGTTTGAAGTCAGGTGTGTGTGTGTGTGTGTGTGTGTCCTGTACAGCGTAAGAGAGACAAAATAAAGCAAATACCTCTTTAGCCAGGGATTAACCGTGATTAGCGCCACTGTGTATACTTGGCTCATTATCTAACACACAACTAACGTAAATATTTGTGGATGACTGTGACTGTAGGCTGTAACGAGAGACTGACCTTAGAGACAAGATTGTTTCAACACCCAGATCCTAGCCCCGTGTGTTAGCTTAGGTTACGTTAGGTTAGGTTAGGGTAGGTTAGGTTAGGTTAGGTTAGGTTAGGTTTGGTTTGGTTTGGTTAGAGTAGGTTAGGTTTGGTTAGGGTAGGTTAAGTTTGGTTAGGGTAGGGTAGGTTAGGTTTGGTTAGGTTAGGTTAGGTTTGGTTTGGTTTGGTTAGGGTAGGTTAGGTTTGGTTAGGGTAGGTTTGGTTAGGTTTGGTTTGGTTTGGTTTGGTTTGACTAGATTCCCTGGTCTAGTTCTGGGTCCATGAGTTAAGGAGGGAGTACCATGGTGTGGGTTGTGTGAAGTTGAGTTAATATGCAAATGAGAGGAATTACCGTGGATGAGTGACACAGATGACAGGTGAGACAGGTAATGAGGTCTTGTTAACCCAAATTGATGATGTAATGAGAGAGTTATAAGTAGATCTCCTTATAATTACTTCCAAGGAATACTTACAAAGAACTTTTTTTATGGACACTTAAATGGTCGTCGAGGCGGTTTAAGGGAGAGTGGTTTTGTTTTAAGTTTACAAGTGATTTATAAACAACCATCTTGTTTATAGGAAGGGTAGAAGAGGTTGTGTTTAGTAATGGTTTAAAGGAGAGTTATTAATGACTTGGTGTGGCTTATCCCTTGAGGTTAGGTAAATAATAATAATAATAATAATGATAACAATGATAATGATGATGATGATGATGATAACAATAATGATAATAATAATAATAATAATAATAATAATAATAATAACAATAACAATAATAATAATAATAATAATAATAATAATACAGCATTATTTCAAAGGTGTCTTGTACATACGGTTATAAAATTACTACATACAGTTATTAGGAGTGGGAGAGTGTGTGTGTGTGTGTGTGTGTGTGTGTGTGTGTGTGTGTGTGATAGCATCTGTATGGCGCCCTTCTACCAGCTGTGCTTCATCAACTGGGACCACAGCCAAGGTGGAGCTGAGGGCGTTGGCAAAACATTATATGCCAAAATTATCAATGTACGGGAAACTAGGTGGTGGCAGCGTGTAGGAGGCCTCATGTTGGTGGTGGCAGCGTGTGGGAGGCTTCATGTTGGTGGTGGCAGTGTGTGGGAGGCTTCATGTTGGTGGTGGCAGCGTGTGTGGGAGGCTTCATGTTGTGGTGGCATGTGGAGGCTGGCAGCGTGTGGGAGGCTTCATGTTGGTGGTGGCAGCGTGTGGGAGGCTTCATGTTGGTGGTGGCAGGTGTGGGAGGCTTCATGTTGGTGGTGGCAGCGTGTGGAGGCTTCATGTTGGTGGTGGCAGCATGTGGGAGGCTTCATGTTGGTGGTGGCAGCGTGGGAGGCTTCATGTTGGTGGTGGCAGCATGTGGGAGGCTTCATGTTGTTGGTGGCAACTTGTGGGAGGCTTCATGTTGGTGGTGGCAGCGTGTGGGAGGCTTCATGTTGGTGGTGGCAGCATGTTGGAGGCTTCATGCAGTTGGTGGCAATACAACAAGCTTCACGTAGTCCATATTAACACACAGGAGGCTTCACATAGTTCATGGCAACACACAGTAAGCTTCATGTGGCTGGTGGTGGCAACACATGGGGGTGAGGGGGGGGGGTCAGCAGAGCGGCGACGAATCATCACTCACTCTCCCCCTCCCTGCAAAAAGCGACCCCTCTCTGCTATTAACAAGGCCGTATTAAATTTCCGTGGTGTCCCCAGTACATGCCGGGCGGCTCCACCAAAGTGATGAAAATACTCAAGAGGGGTGTGAGGGATTATTCGCCATTGAGCTCGCCATAGACGCCACCGAGAAGGTCAAAATAGCCATCAAATACGCCAAAATCATCCTAGAATTCTCCACATTCGCCCTCCTTTAAAAAAAATTCTAACCAATCTTTGACGACGTTGATTTGACCTAATCAATCTTAACGAGTTCCAACTATTGTTTAACTGATTGTAATTTGTCCTAGCTAATCCTAATCTTCTTCTCCCGATTATTTCGTTGGCACAGTCCCGACGAGATCTAATCAGACCTAACCATAGATAATTAATGTTTTTTTTCACCGTTTCCTCTACAAATATAACCAGTCAGAGGCACTTGTAACCAGGGATGGGATTAATGAAGTACTTCCGTTAAGTGTGTGTGTGTGTGTGTGTCATTAATGGTGCTTTTTGGTCATCAATTTAGTTTTTGTTGCATGTGTTAGGTGCCAGGTGATGGTAGTGGTGGTGGTGGTGTAGTGGGGGAAAATGGTGGTTTGGCAGTGATTTGTTGATTTTAGTGGTGGTGACTGCAGTTAGTGGTGGTGATTGCAGATGGTACTGGTAGTAGTGGCTGTAGGTGGTGACGGGTGCAGCTGGTGGTGATGATAGTGGCTGCAGATGGTGGTGACGGGTGCAGCTGGTGGTGGTGGTAGTGGCTGCAGATGGTGGTGGCGGCTCGGTGAGTTATGGGTGTCAAGGGCCGCTCGGGAAATTTTTGGCAGCGTTAGTCAGTAGAATGTCCCAGTTTTCCTGAATGACTGATCGGTAAATTATTTCCCTCCCCCCCACCCCCTTTCCACCACGCTGGGTAGATATGCCGGTTGTACTACTGATCTTAAACTATGTATGGTTAGTTCTTGACCAGTCTTGTTTAACCGGAAATAGTTGTGCAAAAAAAAGAGAGAGAGGATTAAAACAAACCAGTCTCATTGTATGTTAACCTAACCTAACCTAACCTAACCTAACCTAACCTAACCTGACCTAACCTCAAGACTAATTGGTCATAGTTCCGTTAGGGCGGCACTAGATGTATGTACGTCTGTCTGACAATGGACTTAAGAAACATATAAAAACAAAAGACTCCCTCATGTAGAAGAACATTATCAGTTAGTCAATAAGGAATGCCTATAGTGGGGGTGACAAACGCAGTTAAATATTATCTGGAGCTTAAGTTGAAGTCTGGCGAGTAAATATTTAGTCTGGCGAATAAACTGGCGAATTAATTTTAAAATAGCAGGTCTTGTCGTGGGTTGGGGGAATGAGTGAGTGGGTGGGTGATGGGGGAAATGAATGAGGGTGAATGAGCTAATAATGATTGGTTGGGGTGTGTGTGTGTGTGTGTGTGTGTGTGTGTGTGTGTGTGTGTGTCAGCATTCGAGAAGTTGTATAAGTATCGATGTTGTTATAAGCCGGGAAGATTGTGTACGTTCGGATACTGTTTCAGGTATAGCTGTCTAAACGTGTGTGTGTGTGTGTGTGTGTGTTTGACGTTGGTCGTGGGGAGGTGAGGCTAGGTGTTGCTGTGGTAGTGGTATGTTGAGTGTGTTGTGGTGTGTTGAGTGTGTTGTGGTGTGTTGAGTGTGTTGTGGTGTGTTGAGTGTGTTGTGGTGTGTTGAGTGTGTTGTGGTGTGTGGAGGATGGTGACGCTGAGGTGTGTGGAGATGTTGCTGTGTATCTCAACAATACCTTGACGGGGTTGTTGACGGGGTGTTGACGTGGGTGTTGACGTGGGAGTTGACGGGGTGTGTTGACGGGGGTGTTGACGGGGTGGACGGGGGTGTTGACGGGGCATCATAATATAGATGGTCGTAAGAAGACTTGTGTTGGGGGTGATTGAGTGGAAGGTGGGGTAGGTGGGGAGGGGGTGGGTTAACGAGGTGATTATGATGCGTGGGTGTAGCAGTAACTATGCCAAGAGGGTGTTGGTGTAGCTTATGGTGTTGACGTCTACGGCTGAGTTAGATCACATCCATGTTGACAGTACAAATCTAGTCTTAGGGTTGACAGCTAAAATAACGATGACAGATATATTGGTAAAAAAAAACCCATTGATATGGTATGAGAGTTGACAGCTTAGATGTCAGTGTGATATAATATTCATCTGTTTCCTCTATAACATAAACAGCGATAATGTTTGATTCTTAAGGGGTTCACACATGACAACATACACTACTTTTTTTATTTAAACATGGATGTGTGAATATTGTGTATGTAGTGTGTGTGTATGACCTAGCAAATGAGTTAAAACCCTTGAATTGACAGCGAAACAATGTATTCAATGTATCTACCTGTAATTAAAAGCTCCACCACTCTACTTCACAACATGTTCAAGGAGACTGTCACTTAAGAAAAAGTGCTTTATATAATATTTACATTGAGAAAAAGGAAGGTAATCTAAAGCCAATGATCACTCACTACTGGGCCAAGATAAACTACCTCACTAACACATACTGGCTGTTGTACGGGTATACCTAACTAAATGGTGTAAATTGTTAACAGTTTATAGTGAACGCTTTGTGTACCGTGGTGCTTGCTTCCATGTATATCTGTGTGTGTATGTACGTGTTTGTATTGTCTGTGTGTGTCTGTGTGTGTACTAGAGTTTGTTTGCACACCTGATTTGGGTTTTAATCTCGTCAGTTTGTTTACTTTTTCACGTGTGTTTATGTACCGCTGTTTGGATGGGTTGTGTTTGTGTAGTGCCTCCCCCTGTTACATAGTTCTAAGAGCCTCTGTAGTGTGGTCTGGCGGTGAGGTTGTTGCCCTCCAAACTTTTGTATACACTCTCTACAGTATAATATAGGGGAGTATAGGGAGTATAGGGAGTATAAGGGGGGTATCAGGGAGTATAAAGCTTACACCTCACCGGCCATATACGTCTCACCAGCCAATAATGTTTCAGAATTATACAAAATCTGACCAGAACAGACCAATAGATATTACCTTACCTTTAGCCCCAGGTATCATTAGCTTACCTGTTTAATATTTCAGGCTGTTTGATTGACAGGTGAAACAGGTGGATTCTACGTGTGCTCAGGTGTTTGAGTTGTTATGTACGTGGAAGTTGGTGATTAAGATACGGGAGATATTTAGTCGTTTTTATTACCACGTGGTCACTGATTCACTCACTCACTCACTGACGGAGAAAATGGTGTTTATATTACCTTTAAATATACAGTATATCGGAGTGTGTATGTGTATTTGTATGTATGTGCATGTGTGTGTGTATATCCATGTGTATTTGTATCTATGTGTGGGTAAGATTATATATATATGTATGTATGTATGTATGTATGTATGTATGTATGTATGTATGTATGTATGTATATATGTAGGCTACAATCTACCCTCACATCACAAGAACTCATCAACCTGGTTTTAAATACTTCGTAACAGATACATATCACCCCCTGCTAGTGATTAATTACTGCGATTAATTACGGCTTATTTGATTAACTTCTCGGGCACAACGCTCAGAAAATATCACAGGTAATTAATTAGGGGCATATGTGTTCAGGTGAGTGGCAGATAGCAACTGTTCTTCATTTTTGGGTTGAGAAGTGTACCTGGAAGAGCGTTTAATGAGGTGTGGAGGCAGTGGGGTGTTGGTTGATTTATGGTTAGGTGATGTTTTAATGGGTGTATTGGGGTGAGTGATGTTTTAATGGGTGTATTGGGGTGAGTGATGTTTTAATGGGTGTATTGGGGTGAGTGATGTTTTAATGGGTGTATTGGGGTGATGTTTTAATGGGTGTATTGGGGTGATGTTTTAATGGGTGTATTGGGGTGAGTGATGTTTTAATGGGTGTATTGGGGTGATGTTTTAATGAGGTATTGTGAGTGATGTTTTAATGGGTGTATTGGGGTGAGTGATGTTTTAATGGGTGTATTGTCCTGGGATGTTTAATGGGTGTATTGGGGTGATGTTTTAATGGGTGTATTGACCTAAGTGATGTTTAATGGGTGTATTGGGGTGATGTTTTAATGGGTGTATTGGGGTGATGTTTTAATGGGTGTATTGTCCTGAGTGATGTTTAATGGGTGTATTGGGGTGATGTTTTAATGGGTGTATTGGGGTGATGTTTTAATGGGTGTATTGACCTAAGTGATGTTTAATGGGTGTATTGGGGTGATGTTTTAATGGGTGTATTGACCTAAGTGATGTTTAATGGGTGTATTGGGGTATATTTTCCATTTTATTTTGTTATACCTCCCGCACCCAACCCCCGCCTCGTAGTGGTATATAGGAATAGTATATACATATATATATCCGTTTGTCGGTCGGTCCGAATATCTAGAGACCAATCTAGACCCTTCTTATGGTCAACTTAGACTCTTGTGGCCAACCTGTACCCTTGTGGCCAACCTGT